>NC_133382.1:21874945-21979756 GCF_049309525.1 Garra rufa
ATTTTTATTGTATTAAGTTAAAATGACTTGTAGTTTTAAGCTGATTTAACTTAAAATCTTAAGGCAGCTGCTGAACTTTTTAAGTTGAATCTGGTGAAAACTTACAGTGTAGGCACTAAACTGATCTAGCATGCACTAATTTTGATTGATTGGCAAAAGTATTTTTCACAAAAAGCTAAAAATTACTATTTAATACAATTTTGGACCCACCCACCTGTACGCGAAAACTGTGATATATTTTAGCTTAAAAACGTGACACTGTGGCACTATTCATTTAGTAAATATGGATATTTTTCAAATCGCATTGGTTCAGAAGGCCTTTATTAACCTCTTGAAGCCGTGTGGAGTACTTTTTATGATGGATGAATGCACTTTAATTTGTTTGGAAGAGCCACGACATTTTTTTATATAACTCTGATTGTATTCGTCTGAAAGAAGAAAGTCGTATACACCTAGGATGGCTTCATTTTTGGGTGAACTATCACTTTAAGTAAGCACATATTTCCAGTGTATTCTTACGGCTGTGATGCTCTGCACCCCTACAATAACTGTGGGACATATTTATCAAATGCAAAAATATATATATTTTTGTTTTTTAGAAGCCGCATTCAAAACATTCAATTTTAATATTGAATTAAATGCTGAAATTAACACTACCTGAGATTAATAAATGTTTTAGCAGTATTTTTTTTTTTTATTAGTTTATGTTAACTAATGTAGTTAAAGGGATAGTTCACTCAAAAATGTCATTAATTCTGTCATTAATTACCCAAACGTATGTTGTTCCAAACCCGTAAGACCTTAAAGACATTAAAATATGTGACCCTGGACCACAAAACCAGTCTTAAGTAGCACGGGTATATTTGTAGCAATAGCCAAAAATACATTGTATGGGTCAAAATTATCGATTTTTCTTTTATGCCAAAAATCATTAGGATATTAAGTAAAGATCATGTTCCATGAAGATATTTTGTAAATTTTCTACCATAAATATATAAAAACTTGATTTTTGATTAGTAATATGCATTGCTAAGAACTTCATTTGGACAACTTTTAAGGCGATTTTCTCAATATTTAGATTTTTTTGCACCCTCAGATTCCAGGTTTTCAAATAGTTGTATCTCAGACAAACATTGTCCTATTTTAACAAACAATATATCAATGGAAAGTGTATTTACTCAGCTTTCAGATGATGTAAGAATCTCAATTTCGACAAATTTACACTTATGACTGGTTTTGTGGTCCATGGTCACATATGTTAAAATAGTCCATGTGACCATCAGTGTTTCAACCATAATGTTATAAAGCTACAAGAATACTTTTAATACACAAAAAACAAGCCAAAAAAGGCTTTATTCAACAATTGCTTCTCTTCTGTGTTCACAAGAGTACCACAATACGGGCATGCGTTTGATGCTGCTGATGCAGGAGCCGGCATTCTGATGTAGAACGTCCATCTCTATTAGTTCATCGTCTGTATATTCTGGTTCAAATAAGTAAGGGTGGCCAAAAAATTGCAAGTCATCCTCTCTATGGAAATCTTTAGACATGTTTACAAAGACTGTTTTATGTACAGCATTCGTCTTCTTCTACTTGTAAACAAGGCAGAGTGCATCAGGGTAGTGGTACTCTTGTGAACGTGTGTCGAGGACTGACACAAAAGAGAATAAATTGTTGAATAAAGTCATTATTTTTGTTTTCTTTGCACACAAAAAGTATTCTCATAGCTTCATAACATCAAGGTTGAACCACTGATGTCGCATGGACTATTTTAACGATGTCCTTACTAACTTTCTGGGCCTTGAAACGTGGTATTTGCGTTGTTTTCGGATTTCATCAAAAATATCTTAATTTGTGTTCCAAAGATGAACAAAGGTCTTACGGGTTTGGAACGTCATGAGGGTGAGTAATTAATGACAGAATTTAAATTTTGGGGTAAACTAGCCCTTTAAGAATAACAGGACCATTTAGAAAAACACACGTTGCTTCATGTTATAATATCTAAATTAACTGATTTTATTTTATTCAGAAGAATAAGGATTGTTGACTCAACCTATCTACAGTAGGTTACACTGACTAAAGTCAAGAATCAGGTTCAGATCAGGTAAAAATAACTCCTTAAGTTAATAACTGCACATTTTCATTTTTTACAGTGCAGCATTGACAGTTGAGTCATTATATGACAAATTTCCACTGTTTGTTCCACAAGTTTGCGTAATTGTGTCTTGTTTTGTTGTTGTGTGTTCATTATATCTGGTAGTGAAAGTACTGGACACTGGATTGATGCCGATAATATAAAACACGATTATTTTTAAAGATTACATTTTATGGGGCTGTCTGAGCTGCTGCTGTACTGTTGAGGTGGTCTCATTTTCCTCATACACGCTCCTACTTTTAACAGGCAAAATTAATGAGGACATTGAGAGGAGCCATCACCATATTTTTTCAATAACAAATAATAACGCAAAATACTCCATCCCATCAGGGAGCACGTCAATTATGCACAAAATCATATTTACTCATTGGGACCTGCTACAGCATCGTTCCAAGCTCTCCAAGCATCGTGCCCATTCACGTCACCGTTGATTGAACTTATGAGCGATTTTTCACATTAATGGGACTGTCTTTGTCTGGTTGAAACCATGTGTATGTTTTGTTGGTTTTATTTTCTCTACATCTTTGTGGACTTCATATTAAGGTCTGAATAACTATTGTGTCCGTGAGCACGAGAAAGAAAAAAAAGAAAATATGGTGAGCGCTTCTGCTTTAATCAGCAAGCAGTCTTCAATTACAGGGTTGCATGAGCTTTTTAAACAAAAGTCACATCGCCAGATGTGCCTGTTGCTCAGACGTGTGGACAACAGTACCTGCTGCATTCGTGAATGTGTTGCATTCATGCTCTAAACCACTTCAGAGAATGCAAACTGTGGAACATTTGGCATGTACACACATAGGAGAAGAAAGCGTTTATTGTTATTGTTAAATTAGATGCTGTGATGAGGAAATTGGGGGAAAAAGCTGAGACAAGGGTGAGCCAGGATTGTAGACTCCAACGAATTAATTAATGACATGTTTAGCTTTGGCTAAATGCTTCCTATTATTACAGAGCTGAAGTAAAACATAAATAAACACACATCGGGCATCACAGCTGATCCATTTATACTCATTGAGCGGGTAAAGGAACTCATTTGTCGCCCACTGCGGGTGAGATTGAAGATGTGGTCACTTTTTACCCATATTTAGCCTTGTCATTGGCCAGCGCCAGGCGTCGAATGTTGGCCACGCAGCTGGCCGCCGCCTCTTGCAGAATCTCATCCGTGGATCCGATCATGATGAGCAGGAGCTGCGAAGCAGAGGAACACATCAGAAACAGCCATCATAACACAAAATGATAATGCTGGCCAACATTCTCCTTTCATTAGACAGAGCGAAAACCGCATAGCTACAATAACAGTCATTCACCAAGGCCTCTTACAGCAGTTCTTTCCTGGGGCTTGAAGGAGACATCTAATCTGTTATTAAGCTATAAATGCAACTGTTTGCACACTGCAGATTTTTGCCAGAGGAGTTTACAGCTTCTGCGGCTGCCAAGGCCCGCTGCCTACTGGATGGCAGAAGCACTGCGCCGGCTCATTAACTCACATATCGGTGCGTTTGTGTGTTCAGTTAGTCGAGAGAGCGAGATAAGAGGTGGAAAGTGAGAATATGGCACAGAATTGATGTGTGAGTGAGTGTATTAGAGAATTGTGTTTGTTACGGCAATGAATAGGTTGAGTAGTTGTTTATAATTCTCCTCTTGTAGAGCCCTGAACATTCATTACAGAGCCACGTACTAAACCACAGTTTTTGCCGCACCCTCCGTCATATCAAAGGTCATATCAGATCCTTTCACTTCAACCTCGTGTAACCCGCTACTTTGATCCGTTCTCTCAACACTGGGCTCTCTGACTCTAAAAAAAGACTATTTTCCGGAACATTCTGACTATATATTATAAACTTTGTACAATGAGAGTTAGTTATTATACTGTCACACAAAGTGAACCTAAGGGGTAGAGTTTGTGCCATTGCCACACTGTGGTTAAGTTATACAACATGGTATAATACAATTGTCTTTCTGTCGAGGGAGGGAGAGAGACAGAAAGATTAGTGGCGAGTTGTGTTCTTAAATCTAAATAAACACAAACTGTGGGCAAACACACTGGCACAACGGGCAGTCTAAATCTGTTTGGTATGTGTGTGTCCCTCACTGCAGTACCAATAGGAGGTCATTCATTGAGTTTCAACAACTCTATGCCAGCACATTTAGGCCAGAAGTTTTACTTTACCAAGCAGGCCATGGTCAAACCTTTCAAGACTCTCAAGAAACATGCATCTTTTTGACTCGGAATGCTTAAAGGCAGGGTATGATCTTATGAAAATTAACCATGGTTTTACCACAAATAAACCAAATTACACTCAAAAAAGTCAACTAGCCACTTGTTTGATTTGCAAAATACAAATATGTCTGATTAATACGATTATAACGAGTTTACTTCTGTTAAATGATTGATTCTTGTTAGTTGTAACTAAATTAAGAAAAAATCAAATGAATTAGATCAGCACTTGTTGATTCAATGAGCCTGAGTCGCTTCATATCAACAACTCTCTCTGGTGAGTCACTGCGCATGCTCAGCACTGCGACGGAATCACGTGGGTACATAAGGCTGAAGAAGAGGAGTTGTGTGAGCGCCAGCGGTTTGAACTGCTGCGTTTAAACGTTCTTCATCCTTGATATTGAGGGTAAGTACTTTATTGATATAATGTACCAGTTTGCAGTTAGTAACATGGGATAATAAGTAATTACACACTGTAGCGATGTTTCAAAGTAGGCTTATGTAAATTCTGTTGTTTTTGTCGATACAAGTTTAACCTTAACGTTAATATATCCGCTACAATTTGTGCATTTCTGTCACAATTCAATGCTAACCACACCTAACTATTAACTACATAACCTACATTAAACCTGAAGTCTACCCCAACATTGGGAGAGGAAAACTGGAGGAAAGAATGCACAGTCGAACACACTATGCGCTCGTTTTTTCTGTTTGTACGTTAATGTAGTTAGCCTAATGCTATTTATACGCTTTACTTTTACGTAAATTGTCCTATGTTGAATCAGTGTGCACTTCTCATCGCTCTTTTCAGTCTAGCTAACATTTATAGAGCTTTTTTGTTTGTTTTTCTTGAGTTCCGAAATGTTACATATTGCTAGCCAGTTTATTGAATACAGTTGGCAAAAATTGTCAAGTAAAATCTATCATGCAGTCGACCATATATATTAAATGTCCTAACAAATTGCAGTTAAAGTTATGATTGAATAGATATGCATGGTTTTATTCGGGAAATATAGTATATAACTTTATACACTTTGTTTGTTTTGTTTTTCACAGCAAAAAAAAAAAAAACATCACAATGTATAGCTGTCCCCATGCTCTTCCGGTGTGAACCTCACCTTTATTACATTGTAAGTAGTTTTTTTAACACTCACATACACTAATGTATAACTAACTATACTTGAAAACTGAACTTTTCTTTTCTTTTTCTTTCAGTGACATGTATGTGGCAGTGCAGGAAGTGTTGCAAAGGAGAGTTGTAGGTACAAATTACTTAAGCATTATAAACTAAACATTGCTTTGGAAGCGGCAGTCATTATGTTTGTGTACAGTAGTCAACATTTGAAGTGGATTAAAACCTTTAATAAAATTTGGGTCACACTTTATATTAGGTATATACTATACTTGCAGCATAAAATAAGTACAATGTACTTATTGTGGTCATATTGTATTGCAAAACACTTGCTTGTATTAAGGTCGGATATGGGTAAGGTTAGGGGCAGGTTTGGTGTTAAGGTTGGGTTTTTGACCTAAGGACAACTTTGATTAACTTTTTTGTGGACTACTATATATTTAAATTATGCATGCACATTGAAGACATGGGCAGGACTTAAAACCCATGTGTATAGAGTTCACCCGTTACATTCTACACAGACAGTAACATGTTCAGTACTCTTAAGCTGTGCTGTGAACTTAATGTAATCTTGTCTCCACCCTACAGGATGACACTGTACATACCATACCAGAGAAGCCTGTGTCATCAAGTCTCTGTGCATCTACTTGAATGAAGACCCTGAAAAACTAGTCAAGGCGTATTTGGTGAGTTGATGAGAAAATAATTTCAAAAGCCATTCTGTACTTGGGTCATGTTTTTCCCTGTTTGCTACACACTTAACTTTGTCAAATAATTGAGTTGGACAAATTGTTCATTAATAGGAAACTACTGGTACACTTAGACAAAGTTCTTATGTGTGTTGGTTGATGTACTAAACCAATTAATTTTTTATTCATAATGGTTGATCTCTCTTGGGGCCTAATTTACAAAACTTTGTATAAAGCCCTACTAAAGATTTGAATTGATCTGAAATAATAATAAGAAATAAATTAAACAGCATCAGAAAACTATACTTGCATGCTTTTTTTTATTTTTTTATTGGAGTGCTTTATATTCTATGGTGGTTATAATGTTTCAGCCGCCTCATTAATTTTAAATATGGTTGCCAGATAAATTATAACTTTTATATATATATATAATTTATTATATATATATATATATATATATATATATATATATATATATATATATAATGCACTGCAATAACACACCATCACCCACTGTGACCTCAATAATAAACAGAGAAAAATTATCACTTTTCTGACAGTTTCAACTTAAAAACTGCGAAATTATAACCTCTGATTCACATCAGAGCTCCTGTATTGGATTTAAGTTTACTTTACAGGTGTACATAATAAAGTGGCCAATAAGTGTATATGCAATTCTTGTAATAATTATTTTTGTTTGTAATCTTTTATGTGTTTCGCCCCACAGGATTCAGACATCGAGTCAAAATGTACCATGGAGCAAACTGTGGCGGGAGTGAATGTCATACTGAAGGAGGGAACACTTTCTAACAATGACCCACAGGATATTGGTGTCCTAACTGAAGGTGTGGAGGTCAGGCTTGTGCTGTTATATGGACTGATATGCTGTTTGAATCCTGTTTCACAAACACTCAAATGGATTGGAGACTTAAAGTGAAGAAAGCAGTTTAAACTTATTTGTATGTGTATGTTAAAATTGAATGAAAAAATAAAAAAGTTTAATTGTTTGCATGTTTTATGTGTTTTTCTGTAGATGTAATGTTTTGGTTCTTAGTTCTTTCACCTAAAACAAATCTAATTGAAACAACAAGATGGGTATTAATTAAAGTACCAAAACTATACATGAACAAGACATTAACTAATAGATGTAACAAGGCAGAATTTTGTTGAATTGAAGTGCTTTTACTGACATATTCGACTAACATGATTCAAACATTTTGATTCAATTAGTTGGAAAGAAGCTACACTGACATGTTAAAGCAATGTTAAATCTACAAGTTTAAATCACATTCATATAACATATTCAAACCTTTTCAAGTTTATTAGATTGGTTTAGATGCATAATGGGTGCTACGATTAAATCATGTTCATTGAACAATTTATTTTTTTGAGTGTACTTTGGTTAAAATTAACCATGGTTTTGCTACACTAACCATATTTTAAGTATGGCATTTGTAGTTAAACTGTGGTTATACAAATGGTAATCAATACGCTAAAAAACATGGGGTTTACTACAATAAAACCTTGGTTAATTTTCATAAGGGTGAGTATGATATATATTCAAATAAATAAAAACATTAAAAGTCAACTCAGTCTGTTTGCTTATTCAGCATTTCGGTGTTTAGAGATTATTTTCATGATTTAAATTTAAGGCCATATGATTTCCGTGATGCTGTAAACACAGACAGAATAATGGAATCCAGTCATAAAAATTGAATTTACTGTATAACGGGGAATGTCACAAACTTTGGCAAATGAAAAGTGACTCAGTACACTCACATCAAAACGTGATATTGAGGATTTTGAAGTTGGAGGAGACATACCCTAACTGTCTTGACCAAATTCTGTTTATATAATACACAGAGTTCATGCAGAGCTAGACAAGATGAGCATTTGAGGTTAAGTATATAAATTGTCAATTTTTTTTTAGAAAATAACCGATCGTTTTGCTAGATAAGACCCTTCTTTCTCGACTGGGATCATTTAGAGTCTTTTAAAGCTGTATTTAAACTGCATTTTGGCACCAGAGTAGTACACTATATGGAGAAAAATCCTGAAATGTTTCCTTAAAAAAACTATTTCTTTACAACTAAAGAAAGAAATACATGATCATCTTGGATAACAAGGTGGTGAGTAAATTATCTGTAAATGTTTGTTCTGGAAGTAAACTTACACCATTAAGCTGCAAAAAAGATTTAAATATGACTTCTGCATGTTCTGCTCTCTCTGTGTGAATGAATATCACAAATGCGCTCAATAGAGATTAAATTATATTATTAGAACACCATTTTAAAGGAATATTTACCAGAACAATTATTTACCAGAATTTATTTACTAGAACAATGTAAATAAGACAACTCCTGAAAAAAGGAAACCAATGAATTAGAGATGCTTTGATTATTACATCTAATGATGCCATTAAAATGGAATCCAAAAAATTTATGGAAAACACAGAATTTGGTCAAAAACTAAAAGAATTTCATAGGGCCTTAAAATTGATTTTTGTTAAACTTTTAACAAATTGCTGTTAAATTGTGTAAGTTCCATGATTATAATTAAATAGACATGCTTGATTCATATTTTTAGTTTAACCACTAAAAAAAGAGTGGAAAAACAAAACAAAAAAAAACTGAATTTAGGAAAAAAAAAAAAATAATAAAACGGAAATAGGGCAAAAAAATATAATGGATTTCATAGGGCCCCACAAACGCTGCAAGTCAAGCAAGCATGAAAGAACCATAATTGTTTATGGGTCCATATTTGTTTTATGGTTCCAGTGTTTACCATATTTAATATGCTCTGTGTGTGTTCATGTGAATAAAATACTAAATTAAATCTGTTATTCACTCAAGGTTTCTTCAGAAGACTTAAATTAAACTGCTTGATTCATTTGGTTTATATCTAATCCATGTCTCTTTTTTTGTACTTTTGGAAGTGTGAACATTTTGGTTGCAATTGACTTTTAATAGATGGATGAGAGAATATATTCCTTTGTGTTCTGAAAATGAGCAAAGTCAGAACTTTATTCGGTTGAGCATTAAATGAATTTTTAAGAAAAAATCTCTAATATCCATCAGTAATGTATTGTACCAATATAATGCGCATCCTTAAAATCCTGTCTAAAACTGTGTCAGTGCTTGTGGATTTGAGTCTATTTAAGGCTAAGTTTGAACTCATGTTCATGTTATACACACATGCACCAAGTTTATATAGACAACACTAAGCCAAGGCACAGACATTCCCAAAATTCCCTGCTGTGAAGAATAAACAGATGGAAAGACTAATATTCTATCTGTGAGCTCCACCGGATTCCTGAACTGAACTGACATACACAAAAACAACAGCTTCGATAGCATCTCTCCTCTTCTAGATTCTTTATTTGTTAAAATCGCTTCCAGGTTCTTCACAGAATTTCAGCAGTCTCTCTCCAGCGCATGAATGTATCAGTTATCATGTTCAGATTTGCCGTTTTAAAATAGATCTGAAAACACCTCGAAGAGGTGAACGGATGCAAACACGAGGCTGGAGCAACATGCCAGCACGTTCAGACAAGCTGCTTTTGTGAGCAGTCAGAGGATGCCCGCGACAGGGTCAGCCACCGTTTGCCAGAGCTCATAGAGTGTTATTCAGCCGTGGCCAAACAGGGGCTCCTAGGGCCTGGAGCGGAGCCTCAGATAAGCACTGCTCTCTGTCTACCCCTGCCCCTCTCAGCTCTCCCAGCTGGTTCCTGAACAGACTATAATAGCCCACTTGTTAAATACTCCCAAACCTCAGTAACATGATAACTTGCCTCATGTTTGAAAAATGAATGAGAGCCTCTAAGACTTTCTTCTGTCTTATGTGCCGCAAGAGCGGGAGGATCCTGACCTCCAGGAAGGTAGAGCGAAAACATGTTTTCCCAGGCTTCTCTTTCAGCACAAGCACATGTACATAACTTCTCACACATGTACGCATGCTTGCGCACACATGCCATGTCACGCATGTAGGTGTTGCGGTGTTAAGTGCGGCAGCGGTAAGCTGCCGTTTCCTGAGGAGAGGGTTTAAATCTCAGTAAAAGCCCCTGTTCACCCTGCCTCTCCTTGTTCTCGTCTTCTATCCTCACTCTTTTCCCTTTACCTCTTAACTACATATTCCAGTTTCCTTCTCTATTCATTAATCGACTAGGACCCAGTTCTAAATAGCTTGTTTCCTAAGGCTACATTTACACTAGTGCGTTGTAGTTTTAAAACGCATAACTTTTTGCTATGGTTGCTACACCTGTCATTTACGCTACTCTGGCGATTTTGACCCTCTAAACCGAAGACTTCCAGAAACACTGCAGACTGCATTTTAGTTTGAAAACTAAAAACGGACTTTTGAAAACAATGGCAAGGGCTGCCCACATTCACGAGTCTTATCTAACAAAACCATCTGTCATTTTCAAAACAAATTGACAATTTCTATACTTTTTAACCTTAATTGATCGTCTTATCTAGGTCTGCGTGAACTCTTGTTTTTTTTTTACGGTTCAAGACAGTTACGGTATGTCAAAAAGTCCCATCTCGTTTTCTTCTTCAAGTTCAAAATCGTCCTACATTGCTGTTTTACCTTTTTTTTGTGAAGGGCGTTTGATCTTCTTTGTATGTTCACTTTGTAAACACTGGGTTAGCACTTCTGCAGCGATGTAGGATGACTTTAAAGTTGGGGAAGAAAACGAAATGGGAGTTTTTTGACATACTTTAACTGTCTTGAACCATAAAAAAAACAAGAGTTCACATAGTCCTAGACAAGATGAGGTTTGAAGTATATAAATTGTCAATTTGTTTAGAAAATGACAGATCGTTTTGCTAGATAAGACCCTTCTACCTTGGCTGGGATCATTTAGAGCCATTTGAAGCTCTAACGTTCAAAGTTCAAACTTGGGGGCACCACTGAAGTCCACTATATGGAGATAATTCCTAAAATGTGTTCCTCAAGAAACATAATTTCTTATCGACTGAAGAAGGAAAGACATGAACATCTGGATGACAAGGGAGTGAGTAAATTATCTCCACATTTCTGTGAACTACTTCTTTAAATAAGACATCCTTGATGACGTATGCAAACTGAATGGTCATGTGACACATGTTTTCGGCTATGTAGTGTAGTTGGGAATTGTTTCTGAAAAGCAGTGAAAATGCCAGTGTAGATGAGGATCATTTTCCTTTTAAAACGCTGTTTTAAAACAAAAACGCACTAGTGTAAACAGGGCCTAAATGGCCCATTGAAATGTTTTAGTGAGCTGCACACAAAAACACAACACGATCAGTGTAATCCGATTCACGACAAATGACTCATATCAACTAGTTCTTTTTTTAGTCAATCAAAAACATTCAATCCTGAACAAATGTCTCTCATGCTTTTTTTGTGAATCAAAAAGTATGACTAGTTTAGTCTGTTATCTGTTATCAGTCAAAGTTATCTGTTTGAATCAGTCTAAAAAAAGTATTGTCAGTATCATTTATATACTATATATATTATATATATATTATACTATACTATATATTATAGTATTAATATTTTGAATTAGCTTTTATTTTTTTAATGTATTGTTAGTTTGTGTTTAATATATAGCTTTATTTTTAGTCATTTTAGTATTAAGGTAGTTTTCCTTCATATATTTAGATTTTATTTCAGCTTCTTTCCAATTACTGAAATTTTTTTTAGTTAATAGTAAAAACATTATATAGGTCTATATAGTCTATACAGCATATTAGCAGCAACAAAATTTCTTCAAAATGTAGCTGACATAAAGCTAATTAAATTGAAATATCATCAATAGAATCAAAACTGGAACTGAATTAAATTGGGAAATCTTTATATATACTTTTTAAGAGAATATTTACTCATAAGTGATGTAAGATGTATCTGGGTGTGATTCTGGAGACAGACCTCAGTTTCAGTAGTCATGTTAAAGCAGTAACTAAATCAGCATACTATCATCTTAAAAACATTGCAAGAATTAGATGTTTTGTTTCCCGTCAAGATTTGGAGAAACTTGTTCATGCCTTTATCACCAGCAGGGTAGACTATTGTAATGGTCTCCTCACTGGCCTTCCCAAGAAGACCATTAGACAGCTGCAGCTCATACAGAACGCTGCTGCCAGGATTCTGACTAGAACCAAAAAATCAGAGCATATTACACCAGTCCTTAGGTCCTTACACTGGCTTCCAGTTATGTTTAGGATAGATTTTAAAGTACTTTTACTTGTTTATAAAGCACTCAATGGCCTAGGACCTACATACATTGCAGATATGCTCACTGAATATAAACCTAACAGACAACTCAGATCACTAGGATCGAGTCAGTTAGTAATATCAAGGGTTCACACAAAACAAGGGGAATCTGCTTTTAGCTATTATGCCGCCCGCAGTTGGAATCAGCTTCCAGAAGAGATCAGATGTGCTAATACATTAGCCACATTTAAATGCAGACTCAAAACTCACCTGTTTAGTTGTGCATTTATTGAATGAGCACTGTGCTACGTCCGAACAGTTTGCATTATTTTATGTATAATCATTTTACTGTATTAATTAATTTGAAATCATTTTCTTTTTTTTTTAAATCATCTTAAATGTTCTTAATTTTGTTTTTATTGTTGTGATTATTATTTTAAATTTTTATGCTATTGTGATTTTAATTCCTTTTTATGTACAGCACTTTGAATTACCATTGTGTATGAAATGTGCTATATAAATAAACTTGCCTTGCCTTGCCTTGCCTATCTCTTTTTCCCTTTCTTTTAGTATTTTCCATCTACTCTTTTGGGTTGAAATTATTCTATTAGTCTATTCACTTAAGGTCATTGCACACTGAGTTGTTTTTTTCATATTCGCCATCATGCTTGCTACGGATTTTTTTATGACGGACGAAAGTTTCGGAGGCAGTGTGTAAACATGATTGACACAACGTGAGGTCATATTTATTTTTTTAATGTGCGGAAATTTCGAAAATTCGAAAATTTTGTACTCACTGTGCGATGGCCTTTACTCTTGTTCTTTTCCAGGCTCTGCCTACAGTTTTTTTTTTCTTATGCCTCAATAAACATGCTAAGAAAAAAGTCTTTTAAACCTATTCATGTCATCTACACACATCTCTTAAACTTTTTACACTCTCACACCTGAGATAGCCTGCATTCCTCACCTCAGACGAAACAGAGGGTCGAGTCATGCTGTTTCAAGACATAAAACACTCCAAACTTCAGACACATGCTACAGTAGCCAGATCAGAGAGTTCAGCGAGAGCGAGAGAGAAAGAGAGACTGCAGGAAGACTGAATAACCCGAGTGTGTATAAGGACGTCATCTGCTTGCCATATCCACACCAGCTTCAACCTGCTACACGCAGACCATGACTAAAAGGAAACGTATGGAATATTTCTACAGGTCAAAACTAAGTCTTGGTCTTTTTACATCTCTCCTTTATATTTTGCATATGTAAGCACCATTGCATGCATACTGGATTGTTTTGAACATAAACAGCGCAAGAGGGAAAACAAAGACTTTCACACAAGACAAGTCCTCAAAGAAAATACAGTCTAATTTGCGCAAAACATGCCAGGATCTGGCAACTCGCACCAGCTGGAATCCTCTCACATAAAAATGGCTGATAATTACCGTTCGTATTTTGTAATTTGTCTCGCTAAGGTATTTTAGTCTATGAAAGGAGTTCTTTAATAGAAAAATCTGGCTAAAGCTGTCTGCAAGGATTTATGGTTTCAACAAACAATCTGCAAAGCTGTGGCGGTGTGCTGGAGGGAAAGTGAGAGTGGATGAAAAGAGTTTCCTGAGGATCAGACACAACGAGGCACATCCGAATGAAAGCTGTGAGATACTAAGCGTACATGTCAAATCAAACGGAGTGTGTGTTTAATTACCACAGGCTACAGGACGCTCATACACACAATGTTGAACGGTGTTCACAGACAATGTGTCTGTGTCTTTCCCAAGTGGGCTGAACTGTTTTTGGAGGTGTAACACACTTGTAAAATCATAAAAGGCTTTTGTTTTAGAACCAATTTAAAATGCTCTTTCATATTTTATGAAATATTCAAATGGAATATTAAAAGTTGTTTTTTGAGTTTAAATAAATTGTGTAAAAAGTGTAACGCAGGATTTAGAGAGGCTGGAGGGTGCAGAGACCATCTCTAATGTATTTTCCAGTGTAAAATACTTTCTTCTCAATGCTTAATTTCCTCTGCTAAAGCTTGGGGGACTGAGTTCTACACCATTAAGAACGTCGAGCTGCAAAGTTACAGACAGAACATAAGTCTGAGAGGGCACAGCATGCAAAGCGCGAAAGGGAGAGAGAGCGGAGGAAATCATTACAGCTCTAAGCTGTTGGGTGTACAAGAGCTTCTGACTCTGAAATACGATTGCAATAATAGCAAGAGGCAGTCTTGAGTTTTACACCCCTTCATAAATTAGACTGCTGTGCAGACATCGTTCCCCGATAAACTGTCTCTCGAAACTCATTTACAATGGTAGGAAATATTGTTTTAACACATCTTCTGTCACAAAAGCCTATATATCATTTTAAATGACAGTTGCTTGTGGTTGTTCAGGTGGAGGCAGCAAATATGTCAGTGAGAACAAGTTAAAGAGGTAATGAGGGCGCAGTTGAAGGCTGGATGGTGCAAGCATTCACGCAGACACAAACACAGAGCTGTCCAGTTTTTGTCATTGCTTGAACCGGGCAAAAAAACATTCGCCTTAACGATTTTTGCAAATTGGACATTACTCTTTTGGAACACCCAAAGTTCAGTCCAGCCTCCAATTATGGGCTGAGCTGAACCACATTCACTGCACCAGCACATCAGACTACAGCACACCATTAAAGGAACATGGGAAAAAATATTTGGCTGCAACACGACAACCACTCTCATAATTTATATCCAGTTGTTATTGGGGGTGTGGGGGAAGCTTTTTAACTGTATGTACGAGCTCTCAAACAGTTTTCTCATGTGAAAATCTCATTGGGAAAGTGAAATGTGGTTACATTTGAATATTGGCAAAACAAGTTTTTTCTTCTTAATCTGAATTACAGTGTACATGGCAGAAATAAAATGCCATGCATCTTTTACTGAGGAATACGTAGTTCACTAGTGTTCAGGTACAGAGGAATAGTTTATGCTAATCACTAGATGACATTATAAAGCTCTATAATAAAATGCATTAGGTTTCTTTTGAGCTGCAGCAGTCTAGACCTGTCACTCCAACGGCCACATCTTGAAATGCTTGATTTTTGGCTTCAGCGGAGAGCGGTTTTCCCTAAATAACCCTGCAATAAAATCTACATCACACCTAACACATAAATCCGTTTAGTTACTTGTAAATTGAGCAATTATTACGGAAAGTTTTAAAGACCATGTAAGGCATTGTTGTCTAACGTAGCGAGTATCTTTTGATTTGAGCACCGCATTGAGTAGGTTCCAGAAAGTGCCACTCAGAAAGTATCCCAGCAGTGTTCTGTCACCCCACACCAGTCTGTCCTGGCCAAAGTCATGCCACAGTCACATTCTGCTCCTTCTTCCCAGCAGCTTGCTGAGCAACCGTTCCCCACGCAACAGCCTTTCAATGCTCAGCAGCCCTGGCATGCTAGGGCACAGGGGATAACTGGGGGGTGGCGGAGCGAAGCTTAGTATACACACTGCTGTTTGCTCTGCTGAATTCCCATGACGGTTAGAAAACGCTCTAACTTCCGTCCCCCCACCAAACCAAATCATCACCCCCGCCCCTCTACAAAAAAAGAAAGAACATGCCTTGTTCTCCTGCCCTCATTGCTCAAAAAATGTTTGAAACACATCCTTTCAAAGCTTATTAGCGATGTTTTCACATTTCGCAAGCTGTGGTGTGCCAACCCTGCTTGTACTTTGGGGAAATCTCTCAGTTGAGAGATTTTAGCAGCTAGCAATCCAAAAAATCAGATGTGTAAGCAGGTGACTAGTATGGAAATATGTGACCCTGGACCACCAAACCAGTCATAAGGGTCATTGAAATTTAGATTTATACATCAACTGAAAGCTGAATACATTTTTATTAATGCATAGTTTGTTAGGATAGGACAGTATTTGGGTAAGATACAACTATTTGAAAATCTGCAAAAAAATCTAAATATTGAGAAAAATCGCCTTTAAAGTTGTCCAAATGAAATTCTTAGCAATGCACATCACTAAGCAAAAATTAAGTTTTGATATATTTACGGGGGGAAATTCACAAAATATCTTCATGGAACATGATTCTTACTTAATATCCTAATGATTTTTGGCATTAAAAAATGGATCATTTTGACCAATACAATGTATTTTTGGCTATTGCTACAAATATAACCGTGCTACTTAAGACTGGTTTTGTGGTCCAGGGTCCATATAAAACTAACAAGCAGTACAATCAGTACCTTGACCACTCCATTTTCGTGCATTGTGATGCAGTTGTTTGGGTCTTTAGACAGCTCAAACAGAGCCCGGGCTGTCGCTTGGTGCACCGAAGGGTCTTTTGAGCGAAGGTAGTGTACCAGTGGGGCTACAGCTCCAGCTTCCCCAAATGATACACAGTTACTTCCCCACGTACAGCAGCGGGCAATGGCTTCTGCAAGGTATCGCCGTAACTTATCGTTCACCTGTATGATCACACAAAGAGAGAGAGACAGAGAAAACCTAATTACATTTTTAGACATTTTTAGTATGGTTACAATAAAACATATGGTTATAATTAATTTTCAGTAATAGAAAAAGTACATTAAAAGCATAGTTCACCCAAAAAGGAAAATTCTGTCTCTAATTACTTACCTTGTGTCGTTCCAAACCTGTAAGTCCTTCGTTCATCTTCCAAACACAAATTAAGATATTTTTGATGAAATCCAAGAGCTTTCTGACCCTGCGTAGACAGCAACGCAACTGCCACGTTCAAGGCCCAGAAAGCTAGGAAGAACATCGTTAAGATAGTCCATGTAATGTGACAAGGAAGAAAGAAATTATAAATAAAGTCATTGTCTTTGTTTTCTTTGCGCACAAAAACGTTTTCTGTAGCTAAAATGAACCCTCTGGGGTCTGAGGGTGTTTTAAGGGGCCTTGAGAAGTTTTAACATGCCCTGACAGTATTTTTAAAACATATTAATGTCTAAAGTCTGGTTACACTGTATTCAACACAAACTGGGCTACAATAATATGTGAGCAGTATGAATGTACATGTTTGTGTTTTTGAGAAAATTGCGGAAAGTAATAAGAAATAAGGAAATTAAATAAGGCCATGAAAAACAAACAGAAAATTTGTTTAAAAAAATTGGAGAACAGGATGTCGTAGACTAGTGTTTTTGCAACAAAACGATGTACAGAAAATCATCCCGTTCACAGAAAACAATATATTGATTTCTTTTTTAGGACGTTTTGTGATAGAAAACCTGTATGCGAGGGAGTGACAATGGCCATGAACATTTAGTGATTCACACCTGAGAGACAAAGGGCCATCCCCTAATGGCCCATCTGTGTGACTGTTACTTTGAGGGAAGTAAGTAGAAAAATGTGAAAAGATTGTAAAAAAATTTTTTTTTTTTGAAAAATATACATACACAATATAGAAGGCCAAAGACACATTTTGAGCATACTGATCTTAACACAGAGATGTGAACAGACTTTGTCAAACAGATTCTGTTCAACAAGTGAAATAAGTAACCCATACCTGATATTTCCAGTGTTTGCTGCTTCTTTCCATGGATTCAAGAAAAAAACAGTCACATCATCAGTAGTCATAGAGGTTATTTTACCATATTTTATGTAAAACATTGGCCCAATGTACATCTGATGTTAGTACAGCACTGTCAGAGAATCAAAGTCTTCAAAGTCTTCAAGGTATCTGGTCACCAAAATACAAAAAACCCTTTACAGATTTGAATGATGTATTGCTCTTATCTGTATGATCAAAAATGACGGTGTAATTTAAATTCCTTTAGGGGTTATCAGGGAGAAAGCGCAGCACGGTTATTAACCCCAGAGGGTTAAGGTTGAACCACGGATGTCACATGGACCATGTTCTTACTACCTTACTGGGCCTTGAACATGGCAGGGTCAGAGAGCTCTTGGATTTCATCAAAAATATTTTAATTTGTGTTCCAAAGGTCTTACGAGTTTGGAACGACATGAGGGTGATTGTGAAATGACTGGTAGGACAATTTCAGAGAAGTGAATTTGTCAATGTGAAACATGACTAGATCAGCACTTACTGTATTAGTGAGATTGGCCAGCATGGGAACCACACCATGGTCTGTAATAACTGCCAGGTTTTCCACATCTTTGGCAATTTTGGCAATGGCTGCACAAACACTGGCCAGCACGTCTTTATTCTGTGATTTTAGCAAGTTAACAATAAGCTCCAAACCACCCACAAAGGAACGCACCATTTCCCCAGCATCCTAAACACAGAGAAAACAAGGAAATGTCATGAATCGTGAAAATGCTTGTTTTTGTATTTTATCATGTGTTAAATCATTCACTAAACCATTGAGAATAGCCACATTTCTCTTATGATACTTGGAGACGTTTCAGCATGCTTTGGGATGAGACGCAGACTATGAGATTCAGAAAGTCTGTAATTCAGCATTCTGTCACATATGAAACCTGTACATGTCAAACTCAATCAGTCCACAATACCTAGAGAATATACTCACCTCAGAGAGGAAATATGGCAGAGAAAAGGAGCATCTGTTATCTTTCGCTTTGTATCTGTGTGTATGCTAGTTTTAGGCTTGGTGGTACCAAGATGGAGGATGTGTTTTCTCCCAAAGGCCTCAGGTCACACAAAAGCTCATGCCAAAGTATAGGGTCAACCGCAGTAGAACATCAAACCATTAAAAACACACATGCCCACACATATTGCACAGAAATGGCAACTTCAGGCACTCTTTTATATTCAGTCCAGTCATTTCAGTTGTGCCAGAGGGTATGTAGCATGCCAGCATGGCACCAGACTGTTTAGAACGATAATAAAATAGTACAGTGATATCTTTATTGACGGTACAGAAGCATATCATTATGGTTTTGGAATCAAATGAAGCCAAACATTCAGTAAACAACCCCATCTTGTATTCCCACCTGCTATTTTTACTAAATAAGATGTCACTTACAATAACAAGGAGTGATTATGGATTACCACAGGTTGCTGTTTCTGTTCATGTACAAGACACAACCACATCTTGAGTTCACCGCTGTGCGAATTGGTTCCTCCTAACCTAGAGAACAAAGTCTAAAGTCCTTGACCCTCTTGTAAGTGGGGTTCTCCTGAGAATAATAAAATCTGTCCCTCTATAACCCTGTATTTCGCAACACAGCTTAACCCTAATAAACCCTTGTACACAGCACAGTAGAAAGCAGCCTTCCACCCTGCAGACCCAGAAAGAGATGAGGAGACCCAGAGCAGGTCAAGCGTGCAGAGCAGGGTGAGCCTCTAAAGTGATGCCAAAGGATGAGCTCTGTGTTTAGTGTGTCTGGGCAGAGATCAGGGAGGAGAGGGGAGGAATCTGCAGCGTGTCTCACACAGGAAATGGCAGTACAGGAATACTGATGAACACTGGGAAAGAGAGAGGGAGAGAGAGAGAGAAGCGGGAGCAGAAGAGGAAGTATGGCAGAGCCACCAGCTGCGGAGGGTCACTGAGGAACCCTTTCAACCCAGGGCCCACAAAAACATCCCCAACTAAGTTCCACATCAGCAAACACAGCACGAAGCGAGACGTGCAGAGAGGGAGGAAGAGTGAGGGAGAAAGAGGGAGAACGGATGAAACACAAACAGTGTACAAAAACCAGTGTAAGCCAAGCTGAAAGAGGGAGAGGAAAGGCCCAAGGGAGAAAAAGGGAAGAACAAGATGCTGAGAGTGTGAATATGAGAGACAAAATTGAGGGAGCTGACCTCAACAAATATTATAGCATTAAGGAAATTGAGTGAGGTGTAACATTTTAACATTTACATGAATGCTTTTGGAAAATGTGCACATAAAAGCACTAATGTCAATAAAAGCAGATTGTGTTGTTGCTTCACATCACCTGCATCTCGTTGTGCTTGAACACAATGCAAAAATTACATCCAGCAACCAACTTGCATAAACATTTTGCACTTGCCTGAGAGGAAATAACTCTCCAGTAGCCTGTATTCATCATTCAAAAAGAGACAAAGCAAGATCTAGGACTGTGAATATGCAAACCATAAACAAATCTTGCTCACCACAGATGGATTAGCTAAGTTGAGTTCTTTGTGTGCCATCATGGCTTCATCATTTGTATGCTTTCATCCCCTCCATTATTGTGTGCACTGGTTCGCCAAGACGAACAACCAATCAGAGTGATCCCTCTCACTGACAGGCTCTGTCGTCGATTCAACTTGCTCAACTAGTGTCACTGGTACGGGTTAACAGACAGCTCAGCGTATCATGACTTTTAAGAAGCCAATCCATTTCTAATGAAAACAAGGAAAGAATGAGAAAATCTATCCAAAAAAAGTGTTTTTGATTCAAAGCAGACCGGCAGAACTTTCAGACTTTGTAGCAGTTGTTAACAACTACTTACTGCAATTGGTCCAAAAATATGTAACCCCTAGCAATAAGTTTGCAAAGATTATGCCGCTTCTCAGCTGTTTTGACCTTTCTAGATCTAATTGAAAAACGAAAAACTTCACCAAGAGTGTATCAGATGAAGGAAAGAACGTGACAAGAGGCCAAGTATGGTGTCCCATACTTGCAATTTGTGCTCTGCATTTAACTCATCCAAGTGTACACACACAGAAGTGAGTAGTGAACAAACACACACCTGGAGCAGTGGGCAGCCATTTTGCTACGGCGCCTGGGAAGCAGTTGGGGGTTCGGTGCCTTGCTCAAGCCACCTTCAATCCCTGCCAGTACTGAGACTCGACTTGAGATGCACCTTTGGATTACAAGTCCAACTCTCCAACCATTAGGCCACGACTGCTTCATTGGGGGCTCGTCCGGGATTTCCAAATAATCAGTGCATGCATTCCCTGAGCATCAAATCTACAGTGCGTGCAGAATTATTAGGCAAGTTGATATTCCGGTCCTATTTTTTTTTTCCAAGCACATTTTACCAATTCCAAGCTACATTATTCTTAATAACTACTATTGGTTTTGTTTTTAATCACTTATAAGTGATACATAATTGTCCACGAAGGCTGGAAGTGAAAAACTTCTTATATTCAGGTGTGCATAATTATTAGGCATGAGATTTAACTCAGACTAAATGTCGAATACTGTTAAATGCCCATGAGAAGAATGCAATACTAATGCAATAATAGAATTTGCAAAGTTAAGGCATGACCATTGGGCAGTGAAATGCTCATTGGTTCAGCACAGTCAGAAAAAAAAAAACAGGTGGAGAAGAACAGACACATGTTAACTGCAAAATAATTAAGAATTAAGGTAAAAAATTAAGTGTGAGACTATCAGGAACCATTTAGTCTCCAGCACCACCATCCTACCTGGAGTCTCCATAAGTGCAATGTGTCAGGTTCTCAAAGTTTGCTTGGATAAAAAAATTCTAAAAAAAATTGACCCTTATCTAATAAGGATAACATGCTGAAGTGTTGTGAAATACATGAAGGCTGTTTTTTTATAAGCTTTATAGACAGATAAGTTGAGAGTGACTTTTGACCAGCATCACATCCTCCTGTACCACTGTTTGAAGAATTTATCTTCCAGAATCTGACAGTAAGTTTTGGGATTTCATTTTAGTCTATCTCTGCAAGACAGACTTTTTAAGGATAGGAGACTAAAAATGAACTCCCAAAACTTACTGTCAGATCCTGGAAGATGAATTCTTCAGTGGTACAAGAGATGTGATGCTGGTTCTTCAAAAGTCACTCTCAACTTATCTGTCTATAAAACCTATAAAATGTATTTCACAACACAAAAACACTATAGCATAATATTCTTAATAAGGGAGGGTCATTTTTTTAGGATTTTTACCAAAGCAAACTCTCTGAGAACCCGACACATTGCACACTTCTGGAGACTCCAGGTAGACTGCAGCTCTGGAAAATGGTTGCACTGGAGACTAAATGGTTCCTGATGGTTTCACACCTAATTCTTCACCTTAATTCTTAATTCTTTTGGAGTTCACATGTCTTTTCTTTTTTTCTGACCATGCATTTCACTGCCCAATGGTCATGCCTTAACTTTGCAAATTCTATTTTTACATTAGTATTGCATTCTTCTCATGGGCGTTTAATAACTGACATTCTTTTTTGGCTTATTTTATCTGTAAAAGAAAACATGCCCAATAATTATAATAATATATTATTATGATGCAGTTTAGAATTGGTAAAATGTGCTTGGAAAAAGTATGACCAGAATATCAACTTGCATGCACTGTAGCAATTCACCAACCTTCTGAAGAGGCACCACAAACAAACAAAAAACATACTGAACTACATTGTGAAGGTCAGGCCACATTTATCACTGTTAGACAAATTTTCATGGACAAAATACAGTAATTTCAATAGGAATACACAGGATCAGACATTTTGTGGAGGATAAAAGATTCCCCCATACAGATTTCAAAGTGGGCTCAAGTTGATTCGCCATGTAAGCCAACAGAAAAGTGTCTGGTTTGATATCTGTGAGTTGTGCTTCATACATCACCACACTATTGGACCTTTTATTGCAAACAAAACTTTGCAGAAATCACTAATGTGACCACACCTTGATTCTTTGGACTAATTAAGCATGGTCCTCATTAAAGCAAGCCAACACTACATAGCTGTACAATCTTGCAGTAGCTAATAATCACTAGAGGATTCATAGTAACTACAGCTGTGAGGGTGTGTTTGTGCGCCGATTGGGATTTTGAAGTCCCCAGATGCGGTTCCTCAAGCATGATTCGCATAAATCTGGCCCTGGAGCTGCTAACTCAATCCACATGGGCCTTTATCTAAATAACTGCTGCTTTGAGGCCGATCAGGTTCCTGGGCTGGATGGCTACGTAATTTCACAAAGCCCTTGCTACCAACCCTCACGGAATGCACATGCTGAACACAAGGGCTGCTGACCCATTGCAGACCATGAAGTGAACCTGCATTGTTCTAGTGACACATCACAGCCAGAGTAAGAAAGAACAGATAAGAAATTCTTCCCCTGAGAGAAGCAAAAAACTTAGTTTAGATAAAAAAATAAACATACATCATACAACAATGCTCTTTTATTTGTAACTGTGCTGGTAATCTACAGGAACAATAATGCATTTGTGTTAATGCCTTACACAAGAGGCTCAAGAAGGCAGACTTGCTCTGTGCCAGCTATGAGATTTATATCCTATATATAGATGAGACCAACTGCTTTGTCAATATACTGGATGTTGTAACTCTGAACGTGTGATTTCTATGTTTACTTGTGGATTAGTAGAAAATTAATGATATAGCTGCTAAAATGTGACACCACAATGGCATTAGATTTGGGCAACTTGGCCATCTCTAGGCAAGACTTTGCATATCTACAAAGGCAGCAGCCAATATTAATTTAACCTACCTTTGCGTTTTCAATGCAGGGGCAGATGGCCCAGGCAGCACTGGCCTGAACTTCTGGATTGGGGTTCTTCAGCAAAGACCAAAGAAGACGTACACCATCAAGACGATCGATTATCCTGAGAGAGAAGAATAACAACTTGTAACTTCTGGACACTGAGAGAGATGTCACATCAACCTGATTTATCACTCCTCATTAAATAGTTTACAGTGCAGTGTACAGTGTAAGCTCATGACTTGTTTTCCCAACATGTTTATATGTCTGTTTTTCCCAGGGTTCAGTTTGGCTTTGCAGCAAACTATCCCTCCTGGTGTGATGATGAAAACATTCCAGTAGCAGATCAGAAAGCTGCTCAGCGTGGCTTTCCCATCACATCTCACCTGCTCAGTCCCTTACGCCGGTACCCCCTGCTCACCTTCCAAACCTTCCAAGAACTCCATTAAAACATGTTCGCATCAGCCTGGCCGAGGCCTGACCCGTACAATGCTTTTAGGAGGTCCGTGCGGATATTTATAGCGGGACCGTGGACAAACACACACATTCACACACACACACACACTTGCACGGAGCGCACCGTTTAACTCGGTTCCTGTCGGCGCCTCGGAGGAGGAAAAAACCCAGAGAAAGTATGTTTTCCAAGTCAAACATTCTCAGAGACAAGTCTTTCTATATTTCACTGCTTCTGAGTGAGGTTTACTTAAGAACAGGCTGTATTTCATGCTGCGGATATGATTCTACTAAAGGATGTAGTCAGGCTCTGGGAAGAACGAGAAAATGACTCTTCAGTGCGGTCCGTTTGTCAGGTATAAATAACATGTAACCTGTTTCCCATGTGTGCATCCAGCGACAAGGCCGACATTCAATGCTGTCATAATTGCTAAACCACACTGCAAAAGGGGGGAACCAGTGAATGGAGGCCGGGCTGAGCACTGGTCAGAACCATCTTAATGCCAAGCGTACCCTCCGACCCCGTCCTGATAATAAATCAGTTTGAGAAGCATGATAACAGGGAGAGCCTCACGCTATCCTGGGAGGCCACTAAATCCTTCAGGAGAAGGACATAATGCTCCACTTGAACAGGCAAGATGCACTCAACACTATAGTAGTAGGATGTATCTAGAAATCATTCCCTGGGCTGGTTTAGCCATGGAAGTTTGTGTGTTTGACAACAACAACGGAAAATTTAGTTGGCCATTAGATGTATAAAGATCTAATACTTCAATAAATCATTTTGAAAAGGTACTTAGTGTGTTTTCATATCATCCAATTATTTATTAGAGTTCCAGATTATTTTGTACCATGTGGAAGACAGACCGTCATGAATTACTGCTTTTACTTTCAAAAGCAGGCCTGAACACGCTGTTCTACAAAAGAAAACAATCATCAAATACGAGCTATGCTAATTGCTTTGTAGACTACTGTGCTTAATTCTCAAAATAAACCATCAACATGGAACAAAAAGCAATGAAAAGAATTAAAAAAGACTCAAGGAAATGGGAACAAAAAGACAGGTCCTAAATATAGATTCCATGAGAAAACAAGAACAACATGTTCAGGAGCTGTTACATAGATCTGCAGGACTGAAGTTTTTGGTCACTCAAAGAGTTAAAATGAAATGAATGACCTTATTTCTTCAAAAACAGGCTTTGTGGACTTTTACTACACTACTGCGGTTGCTCACATCCATAAACGTATTAATGTTTCAGACAAAGGCTGTGTGAGCTTGGGTGCCGAAGAGAGGGGAACAAAACGCTCTTCATTTGTGTCCAGCATTAATTAAGAAGGGGACTGCAGTCTATAACAGTCTTGTAAAAGCAATGAGAGTCAGATGTGCTAAATATACAGAAAACCAATACTCAAATCTCTGTGAATGTGTGAATTACATGGCTTTGTGCTCTGCATATATTAAAGACAATAATACTTGTTTTTCTGGTTGTTAAAGGGATAGTTCACCCAAAAAAAAAAAAAAAAAAAATGCTGAAGAGCATTGTTGAATAGAGTTATTTTTGTTTTCCATCGCACAATAAAATATTCTCATAGCTTCATAAATGATGGTTAAACCACTGATGTCACAAGGACTATTTTATCGATGTTCTTACTACATTTCTGTACCTTGGTAGTTCCCTTGCTGTCTATGGAGGGTCTTAATTTGTGTTACGAAGATAAACTACATGTTTGGAACTACATGTAAGTAATTAATGACAGAATTTAAATTTTTGAGTAAACTAACCCTTTAACCATATGTCACCACGAGGGCTTGGTAGTGATTTAGATTTCCACATTCTATTCACATTCAAAGATCTTTGTTTTCAAATTGATCCAATTTTATTCAATTAGGTTTGAATCAATTTAAATCAATTACATTCCAATTTGACTCAAAATAATTTGGGTACATTTCAGTTATAAAGTCTATTTTGCTTATATATGATAGAAATTCTGCCTCTGTTAATGTTGTACATTATACAGGGTCATGTTTCAGACTGATTAACTCTGGTAACACGTATTTTTGAACGATTCATTAAAATAACTTCATGACTTACAGTTGAGGTCAAAAGTTTACATACACCTTACAGAATCTGCTAAATGTTAATTATTTTACAGAAATAAGAGGGGTCATACAAAATGCATGTTATTTTTTTATTTAGTACTGACCTGAATAAGATATTTTACATGAAAGATGTTTACATATACTCCATAAGAAAAAATAATAGTAGAATTGATAAAAATGAGTTTGTTCAAAAGTTTACATGTTTAATTCTTAATATTATGTTCATACCTGAATGATCCATTTGTTGTTGTTGTTGTTGTTGTTGTTGTTTACCTGAATGAAGTTTACCTGAACCTTTTTTGTTTTTGTTGTTTAGTGATAGCTGTTCATGAGTCCCTTGTTTGACAGTTGAACTGCCTGCTGTTCTTCAGAAAAATCCTTCAGGTCCCACAAATTCATTGGCTTTTCAGCATTTTTGTGTATTTTAACCCATTTCAACAACTGTATGATTTTGAGATCCATCTTCTGACACTGAAGACAACTGAGGGACTCATATGCAACTAGTACAGAAGGTTCAAACATGTTCACAGATGCTTCAGAAGAAAAACAATGCACTAAGAGCCAGGGGTGAAAACTTTTTGAATTTGAGGATCAGGGTAAATTTAACTTATTTTGTCTTATGGGAAACAAATAACTTTTGTAGCTTCTAAAGGACAGTACTAAATGACAAAAAAAAAAAAAAATCTAGGCAAAATAAGAAAAATGTACACATCTTCAAAAGTTTACACCCCTGGTTCTTAATGCATAGTTTTTCATTCTGGAGCATCAGTGAGTGTTTGAACCTTCTGTAATAGTTGCATTTAAGTCTCTCAGTTGTCTTCAGTGTGAAAAGATGGATCTCAAAATCATACAGTCATTGTCAGAAAGGGTTCAATTAGACAACAATGTTAAAAACCAAAGTATTTGTGGGATTTGAAGATTTTTTTTTTCTGAAGAACAGTAGGCAGTTTAACTGTTCAGAACAAACAAGGAACTAAACAACTATCACAAAAAAAAAAAAAAAAAAAAAAAGATTGTTCAGGTAACAACAAGTATTAAGAATCAAGTGTATGTAAACTTTTGAACAGGGTTATTTTTATGAATTCAACTATTATTTTCTCTTGTGACATGTAAACGTCTCTTTTTCAGGTCAGTACTAAATAGAAAATAACATGCATTTTGTATGATCCCTCTTATTTTGTTAAAATTGCAGATTCTGCAAGGTGTGTGCAAACTTTTGACCTCAACTGTATTTCTTAGAAAATTAAGACTACACTGGTCACACTGTTCAGCTGTTTTTGCATGCAGCCTGTGACAGCACCCCAAAAGATGTTTCTTGCCAAGTACAGTCGTGGCCAAAAGTTTTGAGAATTACACAAATATTGGAAATTGGAAAAGTTGCTGCTTAAGTTTTTAAAATAGCAATTTGCATGTACTCCAGAATGTTATGAAGAGTGATCAGATGAATTGCATAGTCCTTCTTTGCCATGAAAATTAACTTAATCCCGAAAAAACTTTCCACTGCATTGTTAAGAAGGCTTCAGGGCGTCCAAGAAAGTCCAGCAAGCGCCAGGATCATCTCCTAAAGAGGATTCAGCTGCGGGATCGGAGTGCCACCAGTGCAGAGCTTGCTCAGGAATGGCAGCAGGCAGGTGTGAGCGCATCTGCACGCACAGTGAGGCCAAGACTTTTGGAAGATGGCCTGGTGTCAAGAAGGGCACCAAAGAAGCCACTTCTCTCCAAAAAAAAAAAAACATCAGGGACAGATTGATCTTCTGCAAAAAGTATGGCGAATGGACTGCTGAGGACTGGGGCATATTCTCAGATGAAGCCTCTTTCCGATTGTTTGGGGCATCTGGAAAAAGGCTTGTCTGGAGAAGAAAAGGTGAGCGCTGCCATCAGTCCTGTGTCATGCCAACAGTAAAGCATCCTGAGACCATTCATGTGTGGGGTTGCTTCTCATCCAAGGGAGTGGGCTCACTCACAATTTTGCCCAAAAACACAGCCATGAATAAAGAATGGTACCAAAACACCCTCCAACAGCAACTTCTTCCAACAATCCAACAACAGTTTGGTGAAGAACAATGCATTTTCCAGCATGATGGAGCACCGTGCCATAAGGCAAAAGTGATAACTAAGTGGCTCGGGGACCAAAACGTTGAAATTTTGGGTCCATGGCTTGGAAACTCCCCAGATCTTAATCCCATTGAGAACTTGTGGTCAATCCTCAAGAGGCGGGTGAACAAACAAAAACCCACTAATTCTGACAAACTCCAAGAAGTGATTATGAAAGAATGGGTTGCTATCAGTCAGGATTCAGGTCCTGAAAAAGAAGGGCAAACACTGCAAATACTGACTCTTTGCATAAATGTCATGTAATTGTCGATAAAAACCTTTGAAACGTATGAAGTGCTTGTAATTATATTTCAGTACATCACAGAAACAACTGAAACAAAGATCTAAAAGCAGTTGAGCAGCAAACTTTGTGAAAACTAATATTTGTGTCATTCTCAAAACTTTTGGTCACGACTGTACACTTTTTTTTTTTTTTTTGCACGGCACTCAATATAGACTATAATCTAGTACAATACAGTAAAGTGCATGGGGCGAAAAGCTGAAAAAGACATTCTGTGTACTCATCTGTGCTTATGCTTGCTGGCCTGTTTCTGTTTAGTAAGTCCAAATGGCCGTTGTCAGAAGTGCTTTTCAGCTTATACAAACTGACCGCATTGAGACAATAAAAGGCCTCCACCCTGGCCGCAGCTATGAGTCTCACAGCAGGTAGAGTAAACACAGATCTCCGAGCCCTGTAATTACAGCACCAGGGCTGAGGGCTCTTGCCCTGCATGTGTGGAGTGTGGAGACTGGTCAAGCAGCACATCCCAGGGCCCATTGGATCCGCCGCAGAAGTGGTGAACATGGAATCTTTTACAGAAAACAAGAACAATGCCTTGTCATCCTAAACCGAGCCAACGGCAACAGTGAGAGGGATTACAAGGCCAAGGTTGTACACTGTGAGCATTGTCAGCTGCTGGATCATTTTTGACAACTGTTCTCGATCCAGGTTAATTAGGTAATACAGTGAAAACAGTCTAAAGGTTATTATTTGATTTGTAAAGGACACATGCTGTGGTAAGAGGTAAGACTTACACCATGTTTTCTGGGTCAGTGGCACAGGCTCCCACGGCTCTTGTGACGTTGACCAGAAGGGCCTGGTTGGTGCCAGTGAGTAAGTTGACCAAAGGCTGGATACCACCACTTTTGCGGATGGTGGCAAGATTCTCCGATATTTGGGCACATTCTCCCAAAGCACCCACTACATTAACAAGGACCTCTTCAGGCTGATCTTTGAGCAGGCCTACTAGAATTTCTAGAGCCTTATACTCCTGAAACCTGTGAGAGAGAAAGAAAGCAAGAGTTAACACTTATATGAAAGTACAAAGTGTTTGCAATGTTTTCAATATACCGTCATCAATTGCTTATTTGCAAGAAACATACCATTTCCTGTTGCTTCCAAACAACAAGCATTTATGGTGCACTCTTTTTTTCCTTCAAACTTTGGCACATTTCTTCTGTGAACACACTTGCTTGTAATTTAAAAACTAAAAACACAGCTGTTGAAAGCTGTATAAAGTTTTGTAATGAATAGTGAGCTTTTCCTGTGTGTTTAAAATTTTGGGTTTAAGTGTGTGGGATAACGGCAAATCCATGGGAATTCTATGAAAGAGAGCAAGTTGTGTCAATATTGCTCTAAAGGACCTTTCTTCAATGGATGCAAAAACATGAAATGATTTGTTTATAATTAGCATTTTTTTTTCCATCATGCAACGGATTGCAAAAACATGAAGACTCCAAACCCTAAATAGCAACAGGAAGCATTTGTAAGGGTTGTGGATATCTCGGAGGAGAATAAATCCGGTGATGCTTTATCACCGCAACATTTCCCACGCTGCGCTCAATATGCATTTAAGCTCATTGACCACATTTCTGGTTTGGAGCTAGACAACAAGAGCTTCTGGTGCGATTCTGGCTTTGTTTGCCAAGTAGTGGTAAACTACAGTAAACATTTAAAAGGCATATAATGTGGTCGCAGGGAGCCTCAACTAATCTCTGATGTACGGTTAAGCTATACGGCTGGTTTTATCCACAGTTACGGTTTCTGGATAAGCTGCCCTGAAGACCATTGAGTGTCCAAAGTCACTTGGCTCTGGTCAAGTCAACCAACATTTTCTTGCAAGAGAAATTAAAAGAACAGCTGCCAAAATTAGCTTAGCATAAAAGGGCAAGGCCTACACTTAAACATGGCATGTAAAACAGCTGCCATCAGTGAAGTGTTATCAGCATGCTACATTAAAGTTGTGGAGTAATAACACGTTACCTCTGATGAAAGGGCTGTGGGTGTTGTCTATTTTTATAAAGCCAACATCGACCTGCCAAACAATCATGCCAAGAGAAACAACGTGAAACAGCACCGGTCAGTCGCTACCACAAAAGATGATTAAAAAGTGAGCATGCACCGTTTTAGAGCTCCTGAATGCTCCTATTGACTCTGATTGATAGTATAGAATTAATAGAACAATTGACCCTTGCAAAGACCCACAGTTAAAACATTCCCAACTCACCCATTTTCTCAGACAAGCTTTTATACTTTTACTAATGTAGGTTAAATTTTAGATTGCTTTGTTCTTTTCAGTTTATTCTGAGAACTGTTTGCCACCATTATTTTCTATTTTCAATCACGTCATTGTGTAATTTACTGTAGCAGGGTTGTTTAAGATAAAATGATAAAATGCTTTGCAGATAAAATGCTTTGCAATGTCATTCCATTCAAGCCCATGTAAGAATAATTTCCAATAAATTTGGACTACTTTTCGAGAACATTTTACTATTCATAGAAATCTCCAGTTCATCTCTATGGGATGTTCTATTAAGCTTGTCTGAGTTAGCAACAGCAAAGGTCAGTAATTTCAAATTCACTCTGATGGCACAACTGTAGGAAAATACGGGAAATCAGAAGTGATGAACCAGTTTTTTTTTGTTTTTTTTTAACCGAAACACCGAATCCAAGTGTTAATTTAGCCAAAAAATAAAATTTCTGGTAATTAAATTTGGGTAATTGAACTCTGTATCCTGCTCAAATTATAATAGTGAAGTTCTTCAGCAATGAAGCACTTCTCAATATTTAAGCCAAACAAATTTTACAAATTGCTGCTCCAGCATCATTTTTGGTAACGGCGAAGTGTGTAAAAACTGCTGACATGTTTGCCTGTTGTAACTTATCCATGTTGTGTGCACAAAATAGACGCTGACATGGTAAAAACACTCCATTGGATAAAAGTCACTGTTTCAATCAGATTTCAACCCATTTCAATTATCTTGGCCTATTTAGAATATTAATCGCTAGAAATTAGAACGTAATCAAGCATTTCATGAATTCATAGCTGAAAGTTCATAGATGACTGTGATATTGCATTAAAAAACCCTATATAACTAAAACTATACTTAAATTAAGGTTATGAGCATAATCATAATAATATTTTCTTGTTATAATATAACAATTTTAATTTTCAGCATCATTAATCAGGTAAATGGTTAACATATGCTTTTCCCAGCACATTTGTGGAGGTCTCACATCCTCTTCAGTCACCGCCACCTTCCAAAAGCCCCTTCGACCCAGCCCTGAACCCCTCTTTCTGTTGGACGCACGTGACCAGCCCTCTCATCAGCCACACAAAGACATGCTGTCTGCTGCTGGCAACACTAGGACTCTCAGCTTGTGTGCTTTCAGCGGAGAAAAATAAGAAGGAAAAGCACCTCAAAATTATGACCACTGTAAAAAACATTCTGAAATGATTTTCGCCTTAAAACGCCAGACTGTGATTGTTTTTGAAATGGCACACTGCGCTTACACCGAGACCAGATGGATCGGGAAAACATTCCCCGGTAAATGATCACTGACCTAGCGCTCCCCTCCCTCTGCAGATTTAATTTTACATAAATGGTTGGTTTGTTTTATTCCAAATGCTGTGTTCGACCTTGATGCTTTATATGTTGAACAAAAAAAAAAAATGTAATAAAACCAGTTCTTTCTTCATGTCCAAGTATGCATTAAATATTCTGCCAGTAACATAGGGGTTTTCTATATAGCTGACGTCTCAAACTTTCGAGCGGCCACCTGTGCAAGTAAACGCAACACAGTATACAGACTATCATGGGAAAATAACTGTCCAGCGGGAGAGGTGTAACTCTATTTAGTTTGGCACATCTAGCGCAAAATGAATCTTTATTATATTCTGGATAAAGATAAAGAGTTGATATAAGGACTAGCACACTGATAAAAGACGGTGAAAAAGGTGTTGCAATTGTACAAAAAAAAGACTTTTCTTCAACTGAATCCTAAAGGACAGAAAATTTTGATTTCTAGACTTCTAGAAATCCACATTTGTTAGTCTATAAAATGCAAGTTGATGGGTTAGCTCACCCAAAAATTTAAATGAGCCCATTATTTACTCACCCTCAAGCCATCCTAGGTGTATCTGAGCTTTATCATGGCAATAGGTGGGTGTTTCATGATAAAGCTTGAAAGAGCCAGGACATTTTTTAATACAACTCCGATTGGATTCGTCTAAAAGAAGAAAGTCATATACGCCTTAGATGGTTTGAGGGTGAGTAAATAATGGGCTTATTTTCATTTTCAGGTAAACTAACCCTTTAATGCTTCAGAAGCCACACTATGAATCATTTTAATCTATATCACCTGGTTGATGAATAAATGATGCAGAAGCACAGATGACCATCACAACGAGTTTACATCAAGCTTTACAACATGGTGATGTCTATGTCAAACGTGAACTTACGTTTGGCTGAAAGTAATTGCTTATAGTGTAAAGTTTAAAATATTACTTTTTTATATCTTTCTCTTACACATCTTTTGTTTCACTTCAGAAGACAGTGATTAATTAATCTTGGTTATTTTGCATGGTTTTTGTAGCATCAATTTTGAGAGACCCATCTACTTGCATTTTATGGACTATTTTTTAATGGATTTTTTTTTTCTAACCTCTGTTTGTGTTCCATAGAAGATACAAAGTCATATACATCTGGGACAGCGTTAGGTTAAAACTATATTTAATTTAAGATTTTCACCCAAAAATGAAAATTCTGTGTTGATTATTTAACCTCATGTTGTTCCAGTAAGACCTTCATTCATCTTTGAAACACAAATTAAGATGTTTTTGATGAAATCCGAGAGCTTTCTGACACTGCATAGACAGCAATGCAACTGCCACGTTCAAGGCCCAAAAAGGTAGTAAAGACATTGTTCAAACAGTCCATATGACATCAGCGGTTCAACCTTGATTTCATGAAGCTACGAGAATACTTTTTGTCTGCAATGAAAACAAAAATAATGACTTTATTCTACAATTTCTTTTATTCCATCCCAGTCTTCAACGCACGTTTACAAAAGTTTCATGAAGCAGAAGCATGCATGTAGTGCTGCTGACACAGGAGCCAGCTTTCTGATGTAGAACATCCATTTCTCTAGTTGTATATTCTAGTTCAAATAAGTAAGGCTGGGCAAAAAACTGCAAATCATCCTCTCCATCAAATTTAAATGTTTATGAAATGTTTAGACATATGGGTTCTACTTCAGAATGGCGGCTCCTGTGTCAGCAGCACATGCATGCTTCTAGGTACTCTCCTGAACATGTGTTGACTTAAACGGAAGAGAAGAAATTGTTATTTATTTTTGATTTACCTTACTACCTTTCTTGAATGTGTCAGTTGCATTGCTGTCTATGGAGGGTCAGAAAGCTCTCGGATTCATCAAAAATATCTTCATTTGTGTTTCTAAGATGAACGAAGGTCTTACAGATTTGCAACGACATGAGAGTGAGTAATTAAAGACAGTATTTTCATTTCTGGGTGTACTATCCTTTTAAGCACTGAAAAAAAAAAAACAGTCTGACATTGATCTGAAACAATATTGTTTCTTTATATTGTCATTTTCATAATTGTGACGTGAACTCCACTATTTTCTAGAGCCATTTTTAAAATCTTTTTGGATATAGCTGTGGTTTATGCAGTGTTCACCAACTTTGTTTACTGGCTTGTATAATCTCTTTTAAGCATACGTTTCAACAAGGCTTCTACAGAGGTATTACCACCACCACAATCTTAACAACTGAACGTTTTCACAGAGTATTTCTTTTCTCAGAAGACACTTATTTGGCTAATGGGACATTAAGTGAATTGAATGTGGCATGGGGCACCTGCCTCCAGTTTCAGCAAACTAAGCCTGATGTAAACGCGGGATGAGCTTTTGTCAGTTTTGACTTATGAGGTGGGGAGAGAGCGGCCTTGCAGCTACTGGGCCATTTCAGACACAAGCCTCCCTCTGAATTCCTCTTTCAATACTACTCTATTTGCGGCTGGTGTGGGGCCAGACAGTAGATCCTTCTACAGATCCTAGTCTATAACAATCCCATAAAATAACATAAGAAAGGCTCTTATCATAAACTAAAAATGTTGATTTATCAGCTCCTTGGCTTCAAAGCTGTGAAAATAACACCTGGTAATTTATAGACAGGTAATGGTGGAATTAAATAATGCATTTTTGAGCCCTGTAGAGTACATGTCCCCAAACGCATACTGCAAAGCAAAGTAATATGTGTAAATCACTTTTATATGAGAGTGCTTGTGTGACAGAATGGGCAAGCCAGATGATGATTCCAAGGTTTTTTGTATTTATGGGGGAAAACGACTGGCTTAAAAGACATCAGCCGCCAGAAAAATTACACCAGGAAAGCCTCCAGGATGGTCATCATCTTCACTGAGCTAAGTGACGTTGGAAGAAAGACCAGCGTGCTTTACATGACAAACGGTTTAAGAGTCTTTCAGCTTACACTCCTGATTATTACAGCACGACTGTTTCAAGGAAGCATTCCACGTCTCCCACAGCCCACTTGCCACTAATGGAGCAACGGCCTCGACTAACACATCACGGGTGTCTATAAAATCAACACTTTACTTCATCTTTTGTTAGCGGTATGGGTGAAAGAACAATTCGCATTCCTCTAGCAAAAAGTCATCATAAAAGATCAGAGCTCATTCACAGAGTTTATAAAAACTTTTGTTCTCTCTTCAAATAATCACTTCTGTAGCTGCACTCAGTGCAGACTCGGATGGACAATGGTTGACAGCTCCGAGCCATGGAAAATCTGAGTGTTAGAAGTGAACAAATGAGACATCTCATAAAAACGAAGGCTGCGTTTGATTGCACATCTCCTGTCCTTCACCTTACCAGACCTCTTTTCACGAGCCGTGCATAATTTGAGCAAATCTGGAGCCAATTACGCATCTCACATTGAATATGTCTAAATATGCCACAGTGATGTCAAGAGGTCTATTGACCACACAATGATTTTTTTTTATTTTTAGGAATGTAGTACAAAGCTTTTTAAACCTGTATTCTGCAAGATAAAACCCATTAACTTCATGGAAATAATCTGAAATGTCCAACTTGTTCTATAAATTATGTAAATTAATATACTGCATAAGATACTTCTTCCACACATGCTAAGTAATTATGGTTGTTCTGAGAGGAAAACTGTCATATTTTTTATTTTTTTTTTAAATTAAAGAAATGTTTGTGCAGAAGCTCTGTACAGTTACATACTTAGCAACATTTTCCAAGCTGATGGAACATTTCCAGATGGCTCCAGTCGTGGCCGCTAGTAACTGCTTGTTTTCAGCTTCGTTGAGCAACATGACCAGTGGCTTCAGTCCGTCGTACTGCCGCACCAAATCACGGGTATGTTTATCTTCTGCACACTAACAGGAACGAAGCCGCACACAAACACACATACTTAGGCAACATCGAGACGATGACGATCAGAGCCAGGACTAAATTAGTATTTTCATTTCGTTTTTTCACCTCAACCTCACCCCTTTTATACAGAGCCAAAGAAAAGTGTAGTTGAGTGTGTACCTTAAAGATAGCGCTGGCACAGTGCATTTGGAGCTCCTGGTTGTCACAGCTGAGGTTCTTCACCAGATCCTCAATCATGCCCTCAGTCTGTATAGCAATTCTGTAGCTCTTCTGCCAACACAAACATGCAGAATGACTCTCTACGCTGAACACCTACTGTAAAAACCACTCTGCCCTGCCAAACAACACTGTGTGCAGCGGCATAGCGCTTATTTCATCCTAGGGTTTCTTGCTTCTGGCATCATACAGTCATTCATATCTTCAAACTAGTCCTTTAATAGAAACAATCTGCCAGTCAAAAGTAAGGTTTCATGAACAGTGTGCTATTTTCAGTCAAGTGGCTTTACATGTAACATTTGTAGCTTGCATTATGTTTCACAATACCTTTGTGTATTTAAATACATACAGTGCCATGGCTTAAAGATAATTGTTATAAAAACACATTTAGAATTTAAATTAAACTTACATTTAAGAGTAAGGGGGCTGTGAGTTTTTTTTATAACCATACTAAGGTTCATTTGATCACAAACAGAAGTTGTGAAATTTTATTTAAACTTAACTTTTCTATTTTTTATTATATTTTAAGAGGTAATTTATTTCTGTGATGGCAAAGCTGAAATGTCAGCTGAAAAACTTCCAGTCTTCAGTGCCACATGATCCTCCAAAAATAAATGTAATATGCTGATTTGGAGCTCAGGAAGCATTCCTATTATTATCAATGTTGAAAACAGCTGTGCTGCTAAATATTTTTGTGGAAATCATGGCATTTTATCAGGATTCTTTGATGAATAGAAAGGTTAAAAGAACTGAATTTATTTGAAACATTTTGAACATAAATGTCTCTATTGTAAACATCTCTACGGTCACTTTTAATTAATTTAATGTATCTTTGCTGAATAATAGTATTAATTATTTCTTCATTTCTTTCTATGCTTTACAAAGACATACTGTAGCATTTCAGTCTTTGTACTTCAAAACAGTGCCTCCAGTTTCTTGCGATTCTGCGATTGCTGAATCCAATGCAAAAATTTTTATGATCCTGCATAATTTCACTGCAAAGTAATCTAAAAAATTAAGTTTTCACGTAAAAACTAAATTATAAATGAATTGAATTATCCATAATTTTATTATGCTTTTTGTTTTTTCTTTGTGTCATGCATGACTGTTGTGCATCTAACATAATTTATAATATGTGACCCTTGATAGTCTTATGTAGCATGGGTATATTTGTAACAATAGCCAAAAATACATTGTATGCGTCAAAATTATCGTTTTTTCTTTTATGCCAAAAATCATTAGGACATTAAGTAAAGATCATGTTCCATTAAGATATTTTGTACATTTTCTACGTAAATATATCAAAACTTGATTAGTAATATGCATTGCTAAGAACTTAATTTGGACTGATTTTTTCTCAATATTTTGAGTTTTATGCACCCTCAGATTTCAGATTTTAAATTATAGTTGTATCTTGTCCAAATATTGTCCTATTGTAACATACATAAATGGAAAGCTTATCTATTCAGATTTCAGATGATGTATAAATCTCAATTAAAAAAATTGACCCTTATGACTGGTTTTGTGGTCCAGGGTCACATAAAAAAAATCGAGAAAAAAAAATGAAATCATGGAAGTACTGTCAAATTTTACTTTTTAATCAAACACTGTTACTTGCCTTTCTTTATTAATATTTGTGAGATTTGCAAGCAAATTGAATCCTACACTAAATTTATTTCAGTGTAGCTACTAAAGAAATTTCAAATAAAGATTTAAAGCATCTGCTTTTGGTTCACCACACAATGTAGTACTGTTTGTTTGTGACAGGGTATTCAGAACATGTCTACACTAATATACTACAACAGGCTTATTCTAATAGATGAAGCAAACCTCGGAAGCGCACTCCTGCAAGGTTCCCACCACAGGGATGAGCATGTCCTTCTGTGATGACTTGAGCAGCCGGGCGAGCAGAGGGATTCCCCCGGCCCGACGGATGGATTCCTTGTTCCTGGTGCTTTTGCTGCAACTCCAAAGAGCCAGAGCCCCACAGCGCGCCACCTCCGTGTCCCTCTCCTGCTCCGCACTCAGAGACACACCATCAGGCACGCAGTCCAACAACTCCACCTGCCAGAAACAACTTCAGCTTTTCAAACACACTTTCCTGTGCTTAAATTTTGAAATACTGCAATAGATTTGTCACTCTGCTTTACATGATATTATTATTTTAACATTACTTTTCATTATTGTGCTTTATATTGTTTTCATTTCACTCCACATTAAGGTAGGAGAGCCGTGTCATGTGAAATCGAACTTGAATGTTTTATTAAAAGGCTCATGGTGTACTTTATGACATCTTCAGTGCACTTCTGTCACTGAGTCTGCAGGATATGGAACACAATCTCCTGGCCTAAAGCTGCCAACATTCATCTAAACATCCATCATCAGCCAAAGATTGGCTGTTACTTAAGAGCGCTTGAAAATTCAGACTATGTCACACCAAAATCTACAAATGACCACATCCTTCAAAGAGTAAATTTCATGTTTCCCCTGCCGTCAAGCCAGAAAGGCCGCTCTAACACAGCATTACACGCGCGTGCTGTTCAGAGGTGGTCTGGGTCTTTAAATGTAACTAATCTATGATAGCTACATTGAGAACGTCCGAGTCTGGCCCCGAGTAAATATACAGAGCAGAGTAACACGCGAACCCTAATCATACCGAGCGTCACTCTGTCAATAAACACACATGCCAGGATGAGGGGGAGCCTGACATTCAATCTGTTTTTACCTGCAATGTGCTCCCTTTGATGCTGGAATAGAAAATGATTGGGAGAAACAGTCTCAAAAGAGGGAGAGAGTGGAGAAATAGAGCATGGTATATGTATTTTCAATCCTTTTGTCTCTTTTTCTCATTCAGGTTTTTAATCATACTCAACCTGTTCTGACAAACACAAACAAGAAGAGATTGCTCATTTCTCACCAGTCTCTTGATGCCACCATGTTGTCGGACTGTCCGACGGGCCCTCCTGAACTTGGCCACGTTGGCGATGGTCTCTGCAGCCAGGCACTTCAACTCTTTGTCAGGAGAGTCCAGGATACACACCATGGTCTGCAAACCACCCAGATCAGCGATGGTTTGCCGAATCTGAGAGTTACAGCTGATCTCCTTCAAGATCTTCAAAGAACCAATCTAACAGCAAGGGAGAGTAAAGTATCCATTTTTAGAATAACTCCTTTACATATCTAATGCTGTTTCATGTTGAATTCACTGAAATGTACGGTTTTTATTTTTTTAAGTAGATGAGCTTGCTGGAATTTTATGAAAGCTTCAACGTCTCTTGTACTTGACTGTTGGCATGTCAAAACTGCAAAAATAGCATTGGCCTCAAAACATTTCTGTTTGATTTACCTTTATAACAGCAAGTGTTATATGCTGCACTCTTAAAGGAATAGCTCACCAAAAAAATTTGTCATTAAATATTCACCCTCATGTTGTTCCAAACCTGTAAGACCTTCATTCAAATACAGAATACAAATATAGATATTTGATGAAATCTGAGAGCTTTCTGACTCTGCATAGACAGTGACGCAGACATGTTCATGGTCCAGAAAGGTAGTAAGGACATTGTTAAAACTGTTAAAATGTGACATCAGTGGCTTAAACTTAATTTTATGAATCTTTGAGGATACCTTTTGTGTGCAAAGAACACAAAAACAATGACTTTATTCAACAGTTTCTTCTCTTCTGTGTCAGTCTTCAACGCACGTTCATAAAAGTACCACAACGTATGCGTGCTGTTGAATAAAGTTTTATAAAAAATTCATAGCTTCATAAAATTATGACTAAACCACTAATGTCACATGGACTATTTAATCGATGTCCTTACTACCTTACTACCTAGAAAGTTCTTGGATTTCATTAAAACATATCCTAATTTGTGTTCTGAAAATGAATTAAGGTCTTGGAAGGGTTTGGTTTGGAACGACATGAGGTTAAGTAATTAATGACAGAATTTTTGGGGGGTTAACTATACCTTTAATTTAGCAATGAAATATTTAGCTTTAAGAGTTGCCATTTTGTAACTATGGTAATTAACATAAATGTTGAAATCAACCACAGTGGCTTAGCATATTGTATTATATATTGCATTATTGTTTTATATGTGCATATTAGAAAGTGGCAATTAACAACAACTATTCATTGTGATAATATTATAAACTAAAGATTAAAATGAAAAACAACAACAACAACAACAACAACAATAATTATAATATGTAAACACCACTATCCTAAAGTTTGGGGTTAGTAAGATTTTTCTGAAAGAAATTATAACTTTTATTCAGCAAGGATGCGTTAAATTCATCAAAAGGGAGCATAAAGACCTTCTCATACTACAAAATATTTCTATTTCAAATAAATCTTTCTATTCTTTAAAGAATCCTGAAAACGTTTATCATGATTTACCCAAAAATATTAATAGCACAACTGCTTTCAACATTGATAATAAGAAATGTATTTGTGCATCATATCAGCATATTATAATGATTTCTAGGATATCTAGGAGTTATGAAAATTCAACTTTACCAATCAGACAAAAAGACAATTTCACAAAATTGTTGTTTTATTGTATTTATGTAAAAATTTAAACAAAATAAATGAAAAACAGAAAAAATAAACATTTCTCAGAGTCAAATGTGACCTCTAACCCCAATTAATTGAGTCTGAGTGCACTTACTTTACATCTGATGTCATCTGTGTCAAGCAGGTTGATGAGAACCTCCAGCCCCCCCACGTCTCTGATAGCCAGCTGACACGTCTCCTGGACCAGGTTGAAGTCTCGCAAAGCACACAACACAATCACTGTGGCTGTCTGATTGGCCCCCTGTTCACACACAAACACATGTGCAGCAATTACATTAGCTGCTCCGTAACCCACAGACAGAGGAACAGAGACAGCTGTTGTTTTATATATTTCATCTAAACATGTGAAATGACACACTAACATTAGCAAGAAAATGCCCTTTTTTAGACAGTGTGAAGTGAAGGGGTCATATGCTGTTTGAACATAAATGTGTGTTACCTGGCAGTCAATTGGGACAGCCACAAAGCTCCCGGTTTTCATCCGAAATATCTTAAACTATGTCTTTTACGGGTTTGGAACGACATGGGGGTAAGTGATTAATGACAAACTTAAGTACACAGCCACATTTGCACCATATAAGTCTTGTATTTTTTGCATCAACGGCTTAATTTCTCCATGAACCCCTTTTTTCGACTCATTTGACCCACACCCCAAGATCACCTTCCCTTTTGAGTCTTATTTTGTTGACCACATGTTGTGTATAAGTGTTTGGTATTGTGACTATAAACAGGGGTGGGGAGAGATCCTTTGATACAGACTACTGCTGTGCTGCGGCCTGAAACCATAGACAATGACCTAAGTTAGCAATTAAAAGAAAACAAGCTCTGAAATGTTGGAGATGATAATGGATTGGCCTCAGAAAAAGCTCTGTTTTGACAGTTGCTATATACACAGTGTTTTAGGCTGGTCGTTCCTCAGAAGTTGCCTACACAGTGAGTACAACAAACCAAACATGTGGCATTTGTTGGGCCAAACTTCTTAACAGATATGTATCTCAGACGACTGCGGTTTTGATATCATTCACGGCATGTCCTTTATCGCTGGAATGAAATAACAGAAGGGCGAGTGACAGATAAATAAAGCAGAGGATCCAGCAAAAATACTACACTATTAATCATGTTTAATCAAGAAATTATAGCTCCTTTTGTGATTGCTGTTTGTTTAGGTCAAAACCACAGATCTAAGATCAGCTTTCCCCTAGAGAAAACACCAGAAACTCGACTTCCACGTGTGTTTTTAATGTGATGCCTCGTTTTTTCTCCTTGTTTTTTTATGGAGCAGCTCTTATGAGTGCAAACAAAGACAGGCTTTTCTCTCTAAGGCTGGCGTTGTGCTCAATGCAGTAGGTCCCAAAGAGGCATGTAAGCTGCTGTAATGCTGCTCGTGCAGCAGAGCTTTGAAATATGACACTCAAGTCCAAAATTGAATAAACACTCCTGTTTCTTTTTCATAAAATGAGCAATAGATAAGATCCAGCGATTAGGCCAGTCTCGCACCCTTGTGTACCAGACACAAGTTAAGAATCAAAGACTGACACGGAAGAGAAGACATTGTTGAATAAAGTCATTACTTTTGTTTTCTTTGCATACAAAAAGTATTCTTGTAGCTTCATAACATCAAACAACAATTGATGTCACATGGTCTGTTTTATCGATGTCCTTGCTACCTTTCTGGGTCTTGAATGTGTCAGTTGCATTGCTGCCTATGCAGGGTCAGAAAGCTCTCGGATTTTATCAAGAATTTGTGTTCCAAAGATGAACGAAGGTCTTACAGGTTTGGAACGACGGATGAACTATCCTTTTTTTATTCTAACTCATAATACTCTGCACTAAAGTGACTGATGTTGTGTAGGCCTATATGTCTGTTTAAGCATAAGACGAGAAAGAGAACTTATGGGTTTGGAATAACATTAGGGTGAGTAAGTATGGACAGAAACTCTCTCTTTAATTGCATGTCATTTGCGATTAAAGAATGGTGCAAAATAGAATGGAAGAATGAAACTTAAAGAACTACCAGTTCTTTAAAGGGATGGTTCGGAGTAGAATTGACTTCATTGCTATGCACTCCATCTAAATACCCCATCCGGAGTTTTTTTTACCTTAGTCGAACATTTATGGAGATATTAGAGTTTTTTGAATTGCTTGTTACAGGAGTGAATGGTACATGTAATGTATCTCGTAAATTGCACCACTAAACGTGCAAGTAATCTTACCAAACTTGTACAGTAGTGTAAATAGGTTATGTACTCACAAAACGCTGCATCAGAACATTTGTAAGTCCACCATGAGTGTTTTAAAAACACGTTTTAGCCGATCCCTACTAGTCTCAAAAACTACAAATGGCGACACGTCGACGTCACTTCCCTGGTTTGAAAAAAGCACGTAAAAGTCCTCCTACTACATCTGTGTGCATGTCAACTTGTAGGAGGACTTTTACATGCTTTTTTCAAACCAGGGAAGTGACGTCGACGTGTCGCCATTTGTAGTTTTTGAGACTAGTAGGGATCGGCTAAAACGTGTTTTTAAAACACTCATGGTGGACTTACAAATGTTCCGATGCAGCGTTTTGTGAGTACATAACCTATTTACACTACTGTACAAGTTTGGTAAGATTACTTGCACGTTTAGTGGTGCAATTTACGAGATACATCACATGTACCAATCACTCCTGTAACAAGCAATTCGAAAAACTCTAATATCTCCATAAATGTTTGACTAAGGTAAAAAAAAACTTCGGATGGGGTATTTACATGGGCTTCGGAGTGCATAGCAATGAAGTCAATTCTACTCCGAACCATCCCTTTAAATTTAAATTACTAGTGTTTTTTAAGATTAACTATAAGTGAGCTTTAGATGATGTCAAACGTAAACTAAATTTCCAAAATAAGAACTTGGTTGAATATGTTTTGGAAGAAGGCAAAACAAGGAATGTGGATGTGAGAAGAGGAGAACAACAGATCAAAGAAAATAAGAACATAACAGGACTAATAAATAAAGAATGAAGGGTAGAGCTGAAAGAAAGGGGTGGGGAAATGTTAAGAAACTAGCAAAAGCGATGAAGTAGACAGAACAAGAGAGTGATAAGAAGTCAGAAAAATAGTCATAGAGAGGCGGAGACAGAAAGATACAGAAGAGAGTGAGAGAAAAAGGCACATGTGTTGTCCATATTACATAAGTGGCCAGACTAAACGTGAACCAAAACTAGCAGTGAATCCACTGCACTTTCTGTCTTGCCATTCTCTCAAATTCTCTCATCTTCAAAGCATTCGATGGGTTAGCACTGAACCTTGTAAAAACATAAAGCTATATTTAGTACTGATACCAGGGAAAAAGAAATCTGATGTTCATATGCTTTCATTTTCTAGCAGCTTTGGTCTCAAAGTGCTGTAGACATTCTTTACAAATCAGAAAACATCTGAAGGTCTTTTATAATGTCTCTGTCTCGAATCTAACGGGCCATCACTCGCAGTCTGCGGTGTAAAGACAGATGTTCAGGACAGATGCACACACATATAGATAAAAGCTGTGAACATGGGTGACTGACAGGTTTATTATTTGAAATGACTATACACCTTACTCACATTAATGTTAGAGTTTGTGGTATCTCACCTCTCATATGTGACTGCAGGGATGTGCAAACTTACTTAGGGATGTTACTACACTTACTACTGTGTATAAAGCAAATCTCACCTCCAGGCCCAGCTGAATTGGGGGGCTAAGTAGAGCCAGGAGCTTGGCTCAGCCTAGAAAAGAACTACAACGCAAATCGGGACTGGTGCACTGACACAGCGTTCTATTACTGAACTAAGTTCTCTTTTGCGTCTTATTATGCTTAAACAGACATACAGTATACACCTACACAAAATCAGTCACTCTAGTGCCAGTTTTGCAGAGTATTATGAGTAAAAATTAAAAACAGTATAGTTCATCCGTCGTTCCAAACCTGTAAGACCTTCGTTCATCTTCGGAACACAAATTAAGATATTTTTAATGAAATCTGAGAGCCTTCTGACCCTGCATAAACAGGACCGCAACTGAGACGTTCAAGGCCCAGAAATTCATGTGACATCAGTGGTTCAATCGTAATGTTATGAAGCTACGAGAATACTTTTTGTGCACAAAGAAAACAAACACAACGACTTAATTTGTGTTCTGAAGATGAATGACTGTCTTACGTGTTTGGAACGACATGTTGGTGAGTAATAATGACAGAATTTAAATTTTTTAGTGAACTATCCCTTTAACACCTGACATTTATCTGTGATCAAGGTTAGAAAGTCAAAAAAGCTTGTTGCATTGCTTTGTTAAAAACATTTGTCTTTAATAAATAACCAAGTCGAGCGGTATGTGAAATAATTTAACTGTCACAAAAACACCAAGCGAGCTGATAGATCGTAGTTCTGTTAGAGAGCAGAAAAGCAGGTCCCAGTGACAGCACAAGCTGTGTGTCACCATAAAAAATCTATCCTGAGGAAAGAATACTTGAAATATTTAGTAAAAAACACTGCAGAATAAGCCAGCATTCATAAATCCTGCCCATTGTAGACGAAGCTCTGAAAATTAACAAATTCTCCTGCAGAGCAAATCACAGAAGAATGGGAAAACAGAGAAAGAAAGCAGAAAGGAAAAAGGAGGAAAAGACAAACAGAGAGAATGGATATATAAATACAACCTACGAAGAAAACAAAGTTGAACTGATGCTCTGGAGAAAACTGAGATGACAAAAAGAAAAAGAGTGATCAGGAGAACAAGAAGGTATTAGGAGAAGAGAATGTGAATGTTCGTTCTGGCACGAGTTGTTGTGTGATATACACATTAGAGTAATTTATAGAGAAGCTGACTGAGGTCTGATCATTATCATTTATCCTCAATTATGCAGCCAGCTTTCCAGAGCAAGATAAAGACAGCTGTATAAATGATTTACACAGAGAGAAGCCATAGAGGCACAGAGCAGAGCCGTTTCCTCTAGATTTAAGAGCATAGAGGTATCAGATTTAATGGACAGTATTAACTTGATGCAAAACAGCATATCCAAAACGTATTTGCGAGCATCCTCACTTTTGTGAAACCATTTGTGTGAAAATGGATGGAATGGGTGTACTGCTGTAGATATATATATATATAATTGATTTATTTTATTTTTACACATATAATTTTTATATTAACACTTTTTTCCAGTATAAATGTAACAAACTGATCAAAAAAATATACTACCGCTCAAAAGTTTGGGATTACCTTTTAGACTTGTAAGACCTGATGTTTTTTAAAGAAGTCTCTTATGCTCATCAAGGTTGCATTTATTTTCATCAAAAATACAGAAAAAAACGTAATATTGCAAAATGTTATTACAATATAAAATAAAGTTTTTTATTTTAATATACTTTAAAATTTATTCCTTTGATGCAAAGCTGGATTTTAATCAGCTGTTACTGCAGTCTTAAGTGAAATATTTTTTATGGGAACCTATGATTCTTTTTTCAGGATTCTTTGATGAATAAGTTAAAAATAACAGCTTTTATTCAAAATATGAATATTTTCTAACAATGTAAATCTATGCTATCACTCACAAAAACATTACAAATCTTACTGATCCCAAACTTTTGAGCAGTAGTGTATATCTACATATAACGTCAACTTTCAACTTTAAATAATATATGTTATTGTTTCCACAAAAACTGTTTTCATTGACAATAAAAAGAAATGTTATTTGAGATCCAAATTAGCATATTACAATAATTTCTGAAAGATCATGTGAAACAGAAGACTGGAGTAATGGCTGAAAAATTCAGCTTTGCCATCACAGAAATAAATTACATTTTAAAATCTATTAAAATTAGTTCTGTCAATCGATTAAAAAAAATCATTAATCATCTCTAAATTAATGTAGAAACAACATAAAGACAGTACATTTTTAATATTTGTTAAATATATTTTTATGACTCAAGGTTAGTATCACTGATACCAATATTACTGGTGTCTCTGGGTAATTGTTTTTTCCACCTAATATTTAACCATTGACTATAGCCATTCAACACACCAGTATAATTGAGAGATATCAATTTTAACATTTATTAGACTTTAAAAAAGAACAAATTCTACTTTAAGTGAACTTAAAACAATCTTCACATAAAACCCATAATTTACCTGTGCCCTTTAGCAAGTAGGAAATATACAAAAAGTAAATAAAGTTATCAAACACTAAACACTAAATTAAAAATAGGTGAATATCTAAAACTTCAAAGTTATTGATTTTCTCTGTTTTCTTTTTTTATTTGATTAATAGACATCATTAATCATAATTAGGTTATTTGGCTGCTATTACTTTAAGACCCGCCGCTGCTGAACGTGATGTGGATCTGAAACACATGCTCTTAGTTTTATTCATGCTTTGATATGAAATGATACAGGCTACAGTGCACACCGCCACATTTGTGTGTGCAACTGAAGCTTGCATGCTATGAGCACAGTCTAACATAACGACTAAATAAACGCACTTCTAGTCAAGAAAAAGGAGACAGAAGCAGCAGCTGCACATGCCCTGCGTTAAAGGAGTAGTTTAACGTACTCACCCTCTTGTCATCCGAGATGATCATGTAAGGAAATATGTTTTTTGAGGAAAACATTTCAGGATTTCTCTCCATATAATGGACTTCTATGGTGCCCCTGAGTTTGAACTTCCAAAACGCAGCTTCAAAGGGCTCTAAACCATCACAGCCAGGGAAAAAAGGGTCTTATCTAGCAAAACGATCAGTTATTTTCTAAAAATAATTACAATTTATATACTTTTTAACCTCAAATGCTCGTCTTGTCTAGCTCTGTGTGTACTCTGTGTAGAGATGTAAATGTTTTTAGAAAATAACCGATCGTTTTGCTAGATAAGACCCTTCTTCATCGGCGGGGATCATTTAGAGCCCTTTGAAGCTGCATTTAAACTGCATTTTGGAAGTTCAAACTCGAGGCACCATTATATGGAGAGAAATCCTAAAATGTTTTCTTCAAAAAACAATTTCTTTTTGACTGAAGAAAAAAAGTCATGAACATCTTGGATGACAAGGGGGTGAGAACATTATCTGTACATTTTTGTTCTGAAAGTGAACTACTCCTTTAACTGCGAAATATTTTTAATGCCGTTAAACTAGAATCAATCGCCTGGTTTAACGCACTAATTTTGACAGCACTTAATAAAATTAAAAACATTAATAATAATATAGTCATAATATTTGACAACATTACTGTTTTACCTGTATTTTTGAAAAAATACATGTAGCTTTGGTGAGCATTAGAGACTTGATTGGTGGCATAGTGAATTCGTCTGGTCATGTAATCTCAATGAAATTGGCACTACTGAGGCAACCCACTCTATATATATATATATATATATATATATATATATCAAGCATTTATTAGATTACTGATTTTACCATGCTCTTTTTAAAAAATGCTTTTTTTATAGCCAACAAAACTGTATGGGTCAAAATTATACATTTTTTCGTTTATGCCAAAAATCTTTAGGATATTAAGTAAAGATCATGTTCCATGAAGGTATTTTGTACATTTCCTACTGTAAATATATTAAAATGTAATTTTTGATTAGTAATATGCACTGCTAAGAACTTCATTTGGACAACTTTAAAGGCGATTTTCTCAATAGTTTGATTTTTTTGCACCCTCAGATTCCAGATTTTTGAAGAGCTGTATCTCTGCCAAATATTGTCCCATCTTAACAAACCATACGTCCATGGAGAGCTTATTTGTGTGTTTTAATGATGTATAAATTACATATAAGTTACAACAAATTGACCCCATGACTGGTATTGTGGTCCAGGGTCACAAATAATATCAATCTATATAGGGGTAAAGCTTTTTTTAATGACAAAAATCAATCTGTTTGACTTCCCTGCATCACACAGGACTGTAATGAGGTGCACCAGCAGCTTGATCTGACACAGTCATTTTATTGCTCACTTTGTCCAGTAGAGGGAGCAAAACCTCAAACGGCCATGTGAGATAACAAGTCACGGACATTAGTCTGGTTACAAATAACAACTGTTCCATTCTGACAGGAATTTCAACTTCTGCCACTATGCAGATGGAAAAGTGTAGCATTTGCAGATGATTTATTGTCTAAATTAATTTCATGCTGAGAATCATTTTAAGACCTCTATTTATGCACATTACTTTTCTGAGAGAGTATTTCTTAATCTTGTAGTCTGCGAGAAACAGTGAGCACTGTAGTGAGGCATGAGATCCAGATCCAGATTTAGACATTTCCTGAGCAGACAGAGACACTCTGCAACCTTTCAGTGAAATTGAGTCAGTAATAAAAAATTTAGGTAATCACATTGGCGAAAATTGCAAACACTTTTTTAGCATATAAGAGCATTAGGGCACTAGCAATTCGCTTACTTACAAGCGATTAACGAGAAGCAGAACGGGGTAATTGGGAGACGGGAGAGTGTGAGAGAATGCTTCTATGCAACTTTGTTTGGCTGCCATGTTTCTCTAATTCAGGCTAATGAGGCAGTTGGGCTGAATCTGGTGAGACAAACAGCCCGTGGCCACCTCCTCTACACACTGACGCAGTTACAAAGTGCATCTGTGAATGTGTGAACGTGCAATTATACTCAATGCTCGTTCTTTGACACATCCAGGCAACGACTGAATGTTTTGCGGTCTACAGACATGCACGATTTCTTAATATAACACTAATACTGCCATGAACATCATGAAAAGATATAGTCACTGGTGCAAACTGCCCTCCGTACATGTGTACAGAAAGGCAAACACGAAGACATGTAAATGTGCAGCTCAGGTAATGTACACTGCAAAAATATCCCTAGATAAACAGCCATTAAAGCACAAGTCCGATCATTCATGCATCACCTTATAGAAACGTAATCTCCCAGAAATACAAACGCATGTCTATACCATGGAAAAGAGCAGAAGAAAAGACAGAGGGGAGGAGAAAAACTAAACCTTCACTCCAAAAATAAAACAGATATTTAGTTTGGCACACACTGTGTTTCGGCTTCTGATGGTAATGACATTATAAGAGCGCTACTGGACAAACCCTCATAAATAAGAACTGTGGTTTCCAGACAGATAGAATGCTGGGAAGGGCAAGCTACAAACACATCCTGTCTAGAGTTGAACATAGCACTGTAACAAACGCATCCCCAAACACCTCACACAAATCATGCAAAAAAAACTAACTTTTCAAATCCAATTTTCAAACGAATCAAACAGGATTTTGTTATCAAGTGCTTTTTTTCCTGACGTTTGCTAGAGGATGAGCACCTCCCTTAGGGAAAATCACATTTGTTATCCTGTGTTTTACTGGGCTAAAAATATCTACCTGCGGCTGAACTTTGCATGGATGTTTTTCTTTACATGATTTATTGCTCACTACACTGAAGAAGATCCTTTTAAAAATCGAGTGTTTAACATCAGCGCCCTCTTTATATCTAGAAAAGGCCTATGACTTCTATGATACCATTTACTACATTATAAAAGGCCTTTCAGTTACTTTATTTTATTCTTTAATGCGAGAGATCAGTTTTGCAAATGCAAATTCAAATGTCATTATCTGGTCAACAAAGTAGGTGGCAATACTTCACCTTAAAGGGTTAGTAATGAAAATTAGCCCATTATTTACTCACCCACAGAGCATCCTAGCTATATATGACTTCCTTCTTTCAGACAAATGCAATTGGAGTTATATTAAAAGTTGTTTTGGCTCCTCCAAACTTTATAATGGCAATGAGCGGGTGTTTCTCTTTAAAAGTCCAAAACAAGTCCAATAAACCGCATCCATCCATAATAAAAACAAAGGCCTCCTGTAGTGAATCGATGCATTTTTGTATGAAAAATATTCATATTTAAAACGTAATAATCACTTTTCTATAGTTTGCGCTAATAGTTGAACATGGAAGCCGGTCCGGGTGGATAACGGATGACGTAAGACGTTGAATATTTCTTACAAAAACGCGTTGATTCGCAACAGAAGGCCTTTATTCACCCCCTGAAACTGTGTGAGGCATTTTTTATTATGGATGGATGCACTTTATTGGACTTGTTTTGGACTGTTGAAGAGGAACACCCACCTATTACCATTATAAAGTTTTGATGAGGTTTTTTTAAGTCCGATTGCATTCATCTGAAAGAAGGAAGTCATATACACCTAGGATGCCTTCATTTTTTGGTGACCCTTTAATGCGAAAATCATGTAAGAGAAGATGACACACAGAAGTGAGACACTGTGCTTGCACTCAACAAAAGAAAAAAGTTAGCTTGCCAGAGTGGACGTTACTTGGAAAAAAGATGGGATATTAGACACCCCAGTCTTGCCATGTCCCAGAAAATTTTCAGCCCAAAACAAACTCAAAACCCGCCCAAACAGAATGAAAACTAGCCTAATTTCCCCCTGTTCAATTACAGTTGACAGGTGCGGGATTTCTAAACGTGCCATCTATTCTTCAGTTGCCGTTTTAGCTATTTTTTAGGTTGCCAGGTATTCATTCCAAGTATCAATAAACATTAGTAAAAGAATCTATTTTCATTTTTCTTTGTCTACAGATAAACTTTTTGACAGCTGCAGTACATTATAAAAGAAAAAAAAAATCGCAATTGTATTATGAAAGCCCAAAACCCAAAAAAACTCTGCCAACACTGTCTGCAGTTCTTTTTGTACATTTTTGTTATGGTTACAAAATCTCTCTTTTTTTTTTTAAAGAAAAAAAAAATTTTACTGATAGGATGATTTTTTCTATAGTTGTATAGATAATTCACAATATACACTACTGGTGTACAAGATTTTTTTAATGTTTTTTTTAAAGATGTTTCTTCTGCTCACCAAACCTGCATTTAGTTGATCCAAAATACAGCAAAAGCAGTATTTTTGTGAAACATCTGCTTTCTATTTGAATAAATTTAAAAAAGCAATTTATTCATGTGATCAAAGCTAAATGTTCAGCATTATTACTCCAGTAGTCAGTGTCACCTGATCCTTCAGAAATCATTCTAATATGCAGATTCGCCATTTAAGAAACATTTGTATTATTATTATCAATATTTAAAACAGTTGAGTCATTTTTCAGGATTCTTTGATGAATAGAAAGATCCAAACATTAGCATTTACCTAAAATGAAAAGCTTATTAAACACTATACCATTCAAAAGCTTGGAGTCAGTATATTTTTTTGTCTGTTTTTGGGAAAGAAATTAATAGAAATTAATACTTTTATTTAGTTAGGATGCTTTAAATTAATTAAAAGTGATAAAGATTTGTAATATTACAAAAGTTTACTATTTCAGATATTTGCAGATTTTCTATTTATCACAGAAACCTGAAAAAAAAATCTACTCAGTGGTTTCAACATAATAATAAATGTTTTTTGATCAGCAAATCAGAATATTAGAATTTTTTCTGAAGGATCCTGTGACTGGAGTAATGATGCTAAAAATTCAGCTTTGAAATAACAGGAATAAATTACATAAAATATATTTAAATAGTTATTTTAAATAGTAAAAATATTTTAGAATTTTACTGTTTTTGGATTAAATAAATGCAGGCAGAAGAAACTTCTTTAAAAAAAACATTAAAAACCTACTGGTAGTGCATTTTATGTATATCATGATTATATAATTAGTGTGTAGTGAAAATCTGGTATTCTGACAATGTTTTTTTTTACCTTTAAGTATTTGACTAGTTTTTGGATCTGCCAGTATTCAGAGGGCAGGTCGGTGGGAATCTCGGTACGTCTTTCAGGCTGTTCCTCATCTTCCTCATCCTCTGATGAACTCTCACTGAAGTCGTCAGCTCCTCCTGGGCTTCTACTGTGCACACACACACACACACACATTCACCTATTAGACGTATTAATATTCAAGCTGGCCCACAATTTCATGTCTCTCAGACAAGAACTCTCCCACAGAATTTTCTCAGGGTAGAACTGAGAACTATCCATACATAACAGGACAGTATAGAAAAAGCCTTTCTATAATAAATACAGCTTAATACATCAAATCGGAGGAGAGTTGAAGCAGGTGCAAGCCAAACCACACAGCACATTCTCTCAAAGCTCTGGTAAAATCTCTCTGAATCCAATGTGGAATGAATTATTGCTTTCTGAAAGGCCTTCATGCTCAAACCCTTGGACACAACGGCCATCAAACTCAGGGGTGTATTTGAAGTGTCATCTTAAGCCATGGCATCAAATTAAACGGCAGGGGATGGAGAGAACAGAGACAGAGCAAACAGAGAGTGAGGAAGGCTGGAGTGGTCATCAGTGTATTTCTGAACTCTTTCATCGCAAGCTTATACGCACGCACAAACGCAGATGGCCGTTAAAGCGGATCAAGCTACCGAAATGAATGTATCGTCAAACGAGTCATGAAACCCGGTACACACGAAGAAGAGACCAGAGGGACTCAGATATGTTTTCCAGGGGATTACAGTATTGCCGGACAGCAGCGGACTCGTCTTTGTAATTCACGCCATGGTAAACTAGTCACTTACTGGAAGTGCCGCAATGTGAATGATTGTAAGTGTGCTGGCTTGCATTACTGACGTGTTTGTGTACAAAGAACTCACACAATCGATCTTCAGAAAGCTACATTGGCTTTCGTGTGCATCACTGATTTGAAACGCTTCTATAAGTAGTAGGACTTGGGAAAGAGAGACTGCGGCTACACCCGGAGCTCCTTACAGGCAGGACTGTGTACTCTGGCAGACGACGTTATGGGGACAGCTGGAGTTTTCACTCGCCGTCGCCAAACAGACAGAGAGGAGTCAGGAGAAGGAACAGGGTTATCAGCGGCTCAGGCACAGGCCAGTTATTACAGACCGCTACTCCCAGTAGCACCAGAGGACCGTTCTATGTGCACACCAACCTGAACGGCTGCTTCATCCGTGTCTTATTAAAGGCTATAAAACGAATACTTATCCACAGCTGAAATAATTTGCCCTGAAAGTGAGTCTTTATTTCCAATTCAGTGATTGGATAAGTTTTTTTATGTTTGGCCAGAGGAAGAAAGGGTTATTCAATTATGCGTGTTCCTGGGAGAGGGTTTTTCAGATCCTGTTTCAATGGTTAGGTTTTTACCTCAGAGAAAATACCATATGTATAATGGAAAAAGCAATGTCTGTGGACTGAGATTATGGTGGCATACATTTTTTGAGAAGATTGGCAGCCTGGCAGAGATGATCCAGAAATAATAGCCTTTTTTTTGTTCTCTGATGCGGGTGACTTTACGCCACGTTCCAAGATCTTCTTGCTTTCTCTGCTCCGTCTGGCCTTCTCCTCTGGCTCGCTGGAAAAAATAACAATCAGACATTGTTTTTAATCATATCATTATTTTTAAGAAACCATTATAATTGTTGAATTTCTCACTCATATGAAATGACTGCAGCAATTAGCAAATGAAAACAAAACAATCAATTTCTGAAGGGAAAGAGAAGGGAAATCAAGTCCCAGTCTACATTTGTTTCTCGTTTGAGAAGTCATTTCACTTGGATAGGAAAAAAGACAAATCAGTCAGGAATACAGCTGAGGTCAAAAGTTTACATACACCTTGCAGAATCTTTGAAATGTTAATGATTTTATCAAAATAAGAGCGATCATACAAAATTCATGTTATTTTTTATTTAGTACTGACCGGAATAAGATATTTCACTTAAAAGACGTTTACACATAGTCCACAAGAGAAAAATACTCTGTTCAAAAGTTTACATACACTTGATTCTTAATACTGTGTTGTTACCTGAATGATCCACAGCTGTTTTTTGGAGTTTTGTTAAGTCGCTTGTTTGTCCTGAACAGTTAAATTGCCCGCTGCTCTTCAGAAAAATCCTTCAGTTCCCACAAATTCTTTGGTTTTTCCACATATTTGTGTATTTGAACCCTTTCGAAAAATGACTGTATGATTTTGAGATCCATCTTTTCACACTAAGGACAACTGAGGGACTCATATGCAACTATTACAGAAGGTTCAAACACTCACTGATGCTTCAGAAGGTAAAACGATGCATTAAGAGCCAGGGTTGTAAACTTCTGAACAGAATGAAGATGTGTACATTTTTCTTATTTTGCCTAAAACATCATATTTTAGCTACAGAAGATACTTATAAGTTTTCCAAAAGACAAAATCAGTTAAATTTACCCTGATCTTCAAATTCAAAAAGTTTTCACCCCCTGACCATCGTTTTTCCTTCTGAAGCATCAGTGAGAATTTGAACCTTCTGTAACAGTTGCATACAATTACTCACCCTCATGTTGTTCCGCAAGATGAACGAAGGTCTTACGGGTTTGGAACGACATGAGGGTGAGTAATTAATAACAGAATTTTAATTTTTGGGTGAACTATCCCTTTAAATTTCAAATAATGTCTTGTTTGCTTTGTCATCGAGTCTGATATTTTATTTGTACCACATACGTTTCACAATATGATTATGTGAATGCTCCATATACAATGTTTTAAAGAGCCACATCATTTTTCAATTTAACAGGCGCCTTTGTTGCATTTCCCTAGTCTTTTTTTCTTTTTTCAATGTTTTTTCTCCCATCAGGTAATATGTTTGTTTCAGTCTTCTGTAACTGTAGCTCTCCAGCTGGTATCTAGTACTGTGACACATTACAGTGAAACCTTACATTATTTGAATTCAAGTTTGGTTCTGGCAGAACAGGGTAATTTTCACATCTGGGAAATTCTTATTTCTCCAAAACAAAGGATTATTGTTTTGGAAATCCTAGATGACTGGTCATAGGAGGTTTACCAGTAACAAGTGATGAAATAGCCAAAGGGCTGATTTGTCTGCTAGATCAATCCAAGAGGGAGAACACATGTCTGAGTGATCAACTCTGGCTTTATCAGCTGATTGTTACTATGGATAGCTATGCCATGACTTCACATAACAACAGACACTAATATTTAACCAAGGCTGTATCCGAAATCACCCCCTATACCCTCAAATAGTGCACTATTTGAGGGGACAGCCATTTTAAGTGGTGTTCGAAACCATAGTAGACGTTTCCGAGTGCACTCATTCAATCCCACAATGCACCGCAAAAACGAGTGTACAATCGATGTACACTTAACGGCTAGAAATAACCCATAATGCACTGTGAGAGTCGCGCCGATTGAATTCCCGTGTCTCGCCAAAAGATGGCGCCCGCAGCTGAATCATCCATCCATTCATTTTACAACGCGCTTGTCTGGGCGTAATACAGCGTACAACACAGGTACAAATTCGTTGTAAATTGATTATTCAATTTGTTTAACTAGGGTTTATATGTAATTTCCGTGACATAGTTCAAGATAAATCCTTTAATCTTACTACTGGAACTGTCCGTTTTAAATGAGTGTTAAACAGCAAGCATGCAAAAGCGCTAGTCCTTCCGGTGCATTTAGTGTCCGAATTCACTCACTCGTTTTCATTCACTCCTTCAAGTGGACTGTATGAGTGGACTAATGTAGAGAATAGTGAATGAGGGTAAAGGGGGCGAATTTGGATACAGCCCCAGTCTGTCTGAGTATTAAACTGTGCATCTAAACAGTATGTAAGCAAACGGTATGTAGAGTCAGTGGCCTCTGATGTTCATGCTGTGATGTCTTTTTTGCGACTCCATCGGGATTTGGAATTATCACTTACTCATAAGAAGTGGTGAGGCCGAGGTTCTTCCATTTCAAAGATGGTTCTAATTTCTTCTTCCTACCGCCCGGCTTGTTCCGCACAAGCTGTTGTCTCGCCTTCTCAGGCACATTCTTTTCCTCATGGTCGTAAGACTTCAGGGTTTGGCCTGTTTCCTCCACATCAACCGTTTCCACATGTAAAATCTTTTTAGTAGATGGCACATCTTGAATGGCAGAGTCCTGTAGAAAAGAGTGAATAAAAAAGAAACAAGATAGTCAGGAAAAGGACATGTCTCAATTTGTACCAAAAACACAGACTTGGGTAGTTGAAAGAGTTTTTTCTTTTAAGCATTTTTTTATTTAACAAAGTTCTTTGTGAATGCACTCTTAGCAACACATTTTCTGTTTTACATCTGACATATTGTCTCTTTATTGGGGAGGCACATCACACACTCATCTTCGAGCTAGCGCACACTTTTCATTCTAAGAAAGAGATGTATAAAAACTAAATCCCACTTATGAATTTGTATCCCTGAACATTTATATAATACAGCCTTTCTCCACAGTCCACTGCCAGAAAAACAATCCTGCCTTTGAGTTATGAGAATAAATGAAAAAAAAAAAAAAAGAGTAGAAACATATTTCCAAAATTTCTTCTGTTAATTGCCTATACAATATGAGAGGTTTATTGTTTCTGTACATTCTTGAGCTGCAGGCTGGCAGTTTGGCACACAGTCAGTGGAGTCTTTGTGGCAAAGTAACGCAACAATGATTTTTTGAAATAGCAAGGGTCTCCTTTTTTCTCCTTCTCCATCTTCTTTATTAATTTTGTGAGAAGCTCAACAAGAGACATATGAATGGTTCAGAGGCAGGAAAGATTTTAGTCACAGCCACCTGCTATTCCCTGCTATCAGCTCTCCGCTGGTTCCATCTTTTAGAGAGATGTAGCAAGAAAAAGTGCAAGAAGATGAGAGAATAATATGAGAGAGAAAAAGTTCAGAAAGAGTACACAAGGGAAAAAGCTTTTAATATGGCACAAGGGACTCTATGTGGATCCAGCTGGGCTAAGCACACTTTGTGCCTTTCATGAGCTTGTCTGGCCTAAAGAAGGCCAAAGTTAAGAGAGCCAAAGTTATATCCATTTCCTCGCGCCACTCCACCCACCTTTAATATTATAATTGAAGTAATAAACCTGCAAAAACCCTGTCCAAGAACAAGTAGGGAGAGTGAACTCTTCAGTATGGCATCCCGAACAGAAGCCTGAATATTAAGAGAAAACCTCAAAAAGTGCTCAGTAAACCTCAAACTACTGCAACATCCAACTATGAAGAAAAAATGACAACAAAAGGAATTTGCAAGACAAAAAAAAGTCTATTCCAAAACCTAGCAAGCTGACTATTACAGATCGTACTCACAACTGATGATGCAACACTCTATTATGCATAAACATACACAACGTTGAGTATCTTTTACCGGAGCGTCTATTTTCACTAAGTGCAAATAGTTTGTCTTGTTGGCAGAAGCTATTTAAATTTGTGTATTTAAATGTTTGTATTTAATGTGTGGTTTCAGTAGACAATACAAAAGATGGCTGCCAAATGACAGTTCCAGAAAATTTCAGACGAGAATTTCAGCCTGTATTTGAGAACAAAATGACAGTAAAACAGTAATATTGTAAAATATTTTTACAATTTAAAATAACTTTTATATTTTAATAAATTTTAAAATGTAATTTATCCTGTGATGGGAATACTGAATTTTTAGCAATCATTATTCTTAACATATGATCCTTCAGAAATCATACTAATACACTGGTTTAGTGCTCAAGAAACATTTTAAAAAGAGTTGTGCTGTTAATATTTTTGTGAAAACACTGGCAGTTTTTTCTGTACTCCTTGATAAATAAAAAGTTAATTTATTTGAAATATATATTTGCTATCCTATGAATGTCTTGCATCCATTCTGAATGAAAATAGAGTCATTCCGTGTCAAATTAACCAAATTTCAGAAACTTCCCCCGGCTAATATTTTTTCTGAAGAAAGATAGACAAGCATAGTGATGAAAGTCAAAATATTAAATGTCATGGATGAATATTTACTGAGTAACCCACTATTTTGTAGAGGGGGGTCAAAATGGCACCTTTGATTTGTAAAGGCCCAACATTCAAAAGGGCATTAAGATATCTTTAATACTTCTTGAGTTATAGTCATGCAAACTTTGGAGAAAAATTAAAAAATAGCTGTTTTCCCATTTTTGAATGGTAAGCATTTGCACATAACGCAACAAAGATTGCTAAAATCAACAGGTTTTACTAACAGACTTACCAATCTCTGTGTAAAAATAACACAATGATGCTGCCTAAAGTCATTTTAACCCCCTGTAATTTGGCTCTGAATCTCAGGTAAAAATTGCCATTTTGACCCCCCTCTACAAAATAGTGGATTACTCAGTAAATATTCATCCATGACATTTAATATTTTGGCTTTCATCACTATACATGCTTATCTTTCTTAAGCAAAAAATATAAGCAACATCAAAAATTTGAGCTGGGGACCTCCAGTTGAGTTGACACGGAACAACCCAGTAATTTCTTGAAAAAGAAGTCACAAAGATCTTGGTAGTGTACTCATATCAATATTCTTCACTATCTAATGAATTAAAGGTATTTCTAGGTATTTCTTTACATTACATTCTGTTTTTGCTTTTCAAAGGATACCAATAGTTCTGCATTACAATTTGATTTCTAGGTTTCTTTCAAGGCAGCATAAAAAAAACTCACCTTTGGAAACAACCTTAACACTGAGAGCACTGAAATACTGTCTTCTTCGAAGGAAGCTTACTAGGTTTTGGACCAAAGCGACAGTCTTCCTGTCCCAGTCTGACAAAGCAGTAGAATATGATATCTTTTCCCTGATGAACGTCACCTTCTGCTCAGCCCTGCTGGCTGTGCATGTTAGATTAAAAGTGTCTGATCTGATAAAAGTATAAAAACGCATCAGTTCCTCACGCAGCTGATATGTTAAGAGATACAGCCTGTTGTCTTTGGCAGAGAGCTGGTGTGTGCTGAGGGTTTCTGGACTGAATAATCACGGTCCGGTGCTTGACTGATGGCTGAAGGACCAGAGCGTGTCTGAGACTTATTACAGCAAACTCAGGCTGCAATCCAGAGCCTATTCTCAGCTGAACTTTTCACGTTACAAGAGTCCCAAAGTGCGACTAAAAGCATTATCTGCACTCAAATCAACATAACGGGTTCGTTTCAGGTGGTTAAACGTGTATTTGTAGAAGGTGATGAGAGTCTTGAGCAAAAAGGGAGAACTCTTATATGTAACCTTGGAGAAATGTGTTTGGAAGACCTTAGAAAGACATGGAAATCTAGAAAACAAGGAACCAATGCAAATGTGGAGAACAAAGAGGGGTTTGATTTGTGTCTAAGCAGACTACTTTTATGGCTCTCTCTTTACGGCCTCTGTCCATCACCCGTCAGCTGCTAGTGCTCACGGTTGAGCTCCCGCCCGCTGGCATAATAAAACATGAAAGTCTGGTGGGCATTTTTACACACACAAACGCTCGCACGCTGAACCGCCTGCCTGGCATCATTGCTTCGAAGAATAATAAAGTCTTTCTCCTCACTGCCACCAATAATCGAACTCAACCTGCTAGCACATATCCAGCCTTGTTCAGAAACCAAGCTCTAAAACCGCACCGAGAATATTCACCTCATTCTTTTTCTTTGCTTTTTTTAGCAATACATATTGTTTCAAAGCAGCTTTGCAGAAAATAGTGCCTTAATACCCACAGTGAGCAAGCCAAAGGCAACATGGCAAGGAAAAATCATTCTAGAAAATCACAGCAGAATTGCAACATCTGCTCAGTAGGTTAACCGTAGGCAATATGAACTTTGAAGTGGCATTTCCTGTCTTGATAAAAAAGCATTGGCAGCAATATTCAGACATCTTTTAGCAACAGCAAGTATGAGTGTGACTGTTACGTACCAAATAAACAGCCTGATGTGATTTACACAAGCAGGACGTGTTCCTGAAACAACATTCCTATTATTCAATCATTGCCTTATGATTTGAGAGCATTAGAGCTTTGATTGGTTGCTGAGGATGTTGTTCTAGGACCTACAAAGGATGTTGATCCAGAGACAGTGTGTCAAATAAACAAGCAGACCATATAGCTCTACTTCAGCTTTTTCTCATAGAGCTTTCGAATGATAACACACATTCATCAGAAGCAAGAGTTATGGAAGGTGAGCAGAGCTACTGAGCACAGACTCATGGGAACTGTTCCTCAAGTGAGGAAGATGAAGCTTGTCCTGGACCTGACAGAGTTTAACTTGGACAACTCAGCTGAGAGTAAAGGTAAAATTCTGCAGCAGGCTTAGTTTGTGTCTGAAAACTGGCTCTGAAATCAGAATGAATAGATGAAAGGAACATTTTATACTTTTTGTCCTCGACGGGAGCACCAGACAGAGGTTTTTACACCGGCAGAGTAGCGCTAGACAAGAACCATCACTATATGGTAGAGCGGTAATCTTTCTGTCTGCCTTCACTTTCCATCTGCAAACTATATCGGCGAGAGATAACATCACCATCATTTAGCATGAACATAAAGAGAAATCTGTCTCGATGATGGAGTTTCCGTTTATATTGCTCACGGACAGAATTATGTCGGTTATAAAACCGCCAACGGTCGGCATAAAACATTAGCGTGGATCTGAGGACTTTGTTTTAAGAAAAGAAAAGTACAAGCTGGAGGAAATCTTTTGTCTGCATCAACAAAAAGGCATTTACTGAGCTCTGCTACCAATGAAGCTGAAGACAGATCTGGACAACATTGAGTCAGCCAAAAGAAAAAAATATATATATACACATTCACATAAAAGGAAAAGAAACTGGTAATTTCTTAAAGATGTGTATATTTAAAAATTAAAAAATCTTGCAAAATATTATGTAGAAAGGACTAAATATTTGGTGCTGTAAAACAAAACATTTTTTTTTTTAACAAATACATGTCAATGATAAAAAATCGGATATCATTTCTCAAACAATAAACACTTTTCACCACATCTTGAGGCCATTATCAGAGCCCCAATTGGTTAATTTATCGTTTACTTAATTCAGAGGGGTCTGACTAACTGGCCTGTTCTCACATTCTTTCACACTGTGGTGATGTGAAAAATAGTACAGTGACGGAGGAGAGAACTCCCTCTCTCTCTAGCTCTAGTCTCTTAATCTGTCTCTCTCTTGGTTATTGTGACAAGCAGACACTCTTCGCACCGAGAGAAGTGTAGACATTAGGTTATCCCCTCTTTCCCTTTGCTCTCTTCTCCTCAGCTGTGATTAATCTTAAGCTGCATACCTCACACCACAGGCTGAGGAGCGAGCGGGAGCGTACTGCTGTCAGATGAAGGACAGCTCTGCTGTTTGAGTGTCTATGTTTGAGTGCTGGCCTCTTTCCTTGAGTCTGTTTGCAAATATTTGGAATTCAAAATTAATCACTGAATCAGTAGTCTACATGTTTAATATGTGTTCTTTTTTTAGTTATTGGTATTCATTTTTATTTTGCATTTTTGCCTTTATTAGATAAATTAGTGCACATGTAGATCAGATTTAAAGAGAGATTCACATCTTTTATGCTCACCAAGGCTGCATTTACTTGCTTAAAAACACAGTAAAACAGTATTATCATGAAATCGTACAATAACTTTATTTTTATATATTTTCAGAGAATAAGTAGAGTTGGTCAAAAGCTTGCATACACCTTGCAGAATCGACAAAATGTTAATTATTTTGATCAAAATAAGAGGGGTCATACAAAATGTTATGACCTGAAAAAGATATTTCGCATAAAAGACATTTACATATAGTCCACAAGAGAAAAGAATAGTTGAATTTAGAAGAATGACCCAATTCAAAAGTTTACATAAACTTGATTCTTAATACTGTGTTGTTACCTGAATGATCCACAGCTACTGTATATTTTTCTTCTGTTGAGTGATAGTTGTACATGAGTCCCTTGTTTGTCCTGAACAGTTAAACTTCCCACTGTTTTTAAGAAAATTCTTCGTTTTTTTTTTTTTTTTTTTTTTTAAGCATTTTTGTGTATTTGCAACACAACAATGCTCACTGATGCGTTAGAAGGAAACACAATGCATTAATTTTTGAATACCTTGAATAGATCAGGGTAAATTTAACTTATTTTGTGTTCTGGGAAACATGTATGTTTTTTCTGTAGCTTCTGAAGAGCAGTACTAAATAAAATAAAAAAAATAACACATCTTCATTCTGTTCAAAAGTTTACACCCCTGGCTCTTAATGTATTGTTTTTCCTTCTGGAGCATCAGTTAGTGTTTGAGCTGTCTGTAATAGTTGCATATAAGTCCCTCAGTTGTCCTCAGTGTGAAAAGATGGATCTCAAAATTATAGTCATTGTTGGAAAGGGTTCAAATACACAAAATTGCTGAAAACCAAAAGAATATGTGGGAACTGGAGGATTTATTTTTTTGAAGAACAGCAGGCTGTTTAGGACAAACAAGGGACTCATGAACAACTATCACTAAACAAAAAAAAAAAAAAAAAAAAAAAAAAAAAAAAAGCAGCTGTGGATCATTCAGGTAACACAATATTAAGAATCAAGTGTATGTAAACTTTTGAACTGGGTCATTTTTTTATTAATTCAACTATTATTTACTCTTGTAGACTTTATGTAAACATATGTTAAACATCAACATGTAAACATCCTTTTATGTTAAATAACTTATTCAGGTCAGGACTAAATAAAATATAACATGCATTTTGTATGATCCCTCTTATTTTGGTAACATTAATAACATTTTCCAGATTCTGCAAGGTGTATATAAACTTTTGACCTCAACTGTACCTGCATACATACAGTCTACCAGTGTTGGGAGTAACTAGTTACATGTAACGGCATTGCGTAATTTAACTACAAAATAAATGTAACTGTAATCTGTTACAGTTACTGAAAACAAATGTGTAATTACAAGAAAGTTTCTAATGGTTATGATTTTAAACCTGTATTTAACCTCAGAATAATCTCAACATAAAAAGAGTCTGATTTTGTGGTGTCTGTGCTGTAAAATTAAATTATTATGATCTTAAAGAGATGAAGAACTTTGAAAGTTGGTCGATTGCTTCTATTATCCCCATTTATATGTCGCTTTGAATAAAAGTGTCTGTTAAATGACTAAATGTAAACATAAATTTAGAAAAGTCATCAAAAAATAATCAAATGTAATCAGTCACATTATTGTAATAAAGTAACTGAAAAAGTTACACTACTTTATTACAAATTAAATATGGTAATTTATAATCTGTAATCTATTACATTTCCAAAGTAACCTTCCCACACTGCAGTCTACTCAGATAAATCAATATATACTTAATATATAGAGAATTTTTTTGATATTTTGACTAGAAACAACACAAAAATACTAAGTAAGATAAGCCTATTTTGCATCAAAATTGCTAATTTACAAATTTAAAACAATTTAACACAACATTCTACTAGGAGCAATGTACTGTACTATCAATAACATCCACTCGTTTTCACTAATAGCAGACTTCTACTTGGCTGCACGTGTCTGTCAAAAGTATGGCATACTCGCATAATGATGTCATCTGTCTCTGATGCCTGAACTTGCAGGCGCTCCAGACCACCGCTATTGAGCTCCAAGCTTTTTTAGTACTCATAAAACTCATCAGCCTTTCAAATACTTTTAGGTAGATGAATAAACCCATCTAGCATCTGAGATGTGCAATTAATGAGCACTAATGTTTTTTCTTTAACATCGGGAGATGGATTATATAAGTTTGTCACAATTGTGTTGTCAAATTTTGGATGATTAGTGCATAACTATGAATTATGTAATTCACATGTTAGGATTGCCCAGAGCATGGTTAGGATATCCAAAGCCCTGTGGTGTGCAGCAGACACTATAATGAAACCACTGTCATGTGTTCAGAAATTGCCATCTGGAGTAATTTAAGGCCAAACGCAGTGGAAGACGACTAAAACGATCAGAGAAATGGAAACCCAACAATGCCAATCATTGGTTTTAAACCATTAATTGAGGAAATAAGGCATGACTAATATACAATGTATTTGTGTGGTGTTAATTGATACCTGTTCATCAGCAGCCGCAGCAAAATAGGGAGAGTTGTTTTTCAGCAAAGTGATAATGTCTTTGTAGACTTCACTTTTTCTTATATAGAAGTCTTCACTTCCTTCTCCATTGATTTTCTGAAAAAAAAAAAAAAAATCATTATGCAAGTTTAAACAAAGTATTTTTGGCTAAGATTTACGTCGGGTTACAATAGAGAAAAGGTTCAACACACACACACACACACACATTAAAAAAAGACCATTAGCTTCACACACATGCAGAGACATTACTGTACATTCAACTTTTAATCTCTGAGGTTTAGAGGTAAATTGTTCTGATTAAATGTCTAATCTACAATTAGCATCACTGTCATTTGCAGCAGATTCAAACTGACCGCAAATGTACGATGAACAGGTGAGTGTCAGAAAGCATTGAACAGAACACAGGCGAGGACAAGAGACTCCAAAAAGAACAGACATTTAGAGAGAGAGGTGGAGGGAGGAAGAAATTAGATTGAAGAAAGAAACACAAGATAAAAATAGACAGATATGGACTTGATTAAGCGGTTCTCTGAATGAAAAATATTGTGGTGTGTGAAATGTTGCTTTTGATTAATTGCACACTTATTTAGTTCAGTTGGGAGGCTCAGAATACTGTACACAGCTAGAGAAGCAGATCTGGAACAGAACCATATAACTGTCACGTCTAAACTTTTCAGTTTTCACTTACTTCATGTTTTGGAAAAGCGACTGTATACCATACCTTTCAAACACATTAAGTGCAGATTGTGTATGTTCACATTGTCTACCAAAATTTGCTCTCTTGACAGCCTGACACGTTTCAGATTCAGAAAAGTCATATTGCATCATTCAGCATTCCGATGGGATGCATTAATTTCCATCTGCTAGGTGTTCAGGTCAGGCTTGTTGGGATATGCCCTGTTTAGATTATCAACCACGGCTATAATTGGTTTCATGATAAAAATACAATACATAATCAACTGAGGGAATGTCCACACTTCTGAAACTGATTACTAATGGCAGATGAAACGTTATGTAGCTGAATTCGATCATTTTTGACATCAATGTAGCAGAATTGTGTTTTGCTTTGATATACGAGAGAATTGTGTTCCTAGATCAATCTAAAACTGATACACCAAATGACTATTTCTACTTTCTTGACAGTTTTCTCACCTCATCAAGAAAAACTCCACTTGTATTGCAAGTGATGAACAGCGTGGGCTCTGTGTCACAGGTCTCAATTATAAGAGAGCAGATCTCTCCATCCATCTGCCTCCACGGTGGAGAGCGACAGCCATTGGAGAACACGTAATCTGTGGAGGCAAGATTCATGCTTTAGAGCGTTGTGTATTTTGTTACATGTATGTGTCAAATGTTAAATTAGTGCACTGTTGTCACATCTCAACAATAAATATTTGCAATAAAACTTCAGTTTTGGAAAGTTCATGCAGTGTTGGCTCCCACAGGGGTAGATGGACACTCTCTCCCAGTAGCCCTGCCAGTAAAGATGACTGATTGTTCTTGAGGACTGAGCTTCTGCAGACATAACCCCAAGATAAATCACCCTGGCCAAATACCCCCGCCGATACTCTACATGCTCCAAACCACCCTGCGCATCCTCATGGCGTCCCCCCCTTTATTTGCATAGAAGCTTCCAATTTTACTCAGCATACGGGGACACATTTTTCAAAAGAAGCCACATCCATCATTCAAAATTTGCAGGGCGCACTCCTCTTTCCAAATACGGTTGATTGTTATGGCACAGCAAATCTGCCCGTTCTCCTCAGGGAGAAGGGAAGAACTGATGAATTTCTTTGTAAACTGAAATCTGACATATGTAATGGTTTCCATGTTGCGGAGACTTGAATACAGACATGTTATATTTAAAGGATATCCAGAATTGCCACTAATGGTAATGGCTTGAAGAGTGAGCGTGAGGCAGACAGAAAAACTTTTTTGACATTTAAAAGAGTTCATCAGAAGTCAAGAAGCACTAAAAATGATCAGAACTACTACATTTTGTTGGGAAAACTACCCAGTAAAGATTTTTCGATCTTAAAGGTTTGGTCTTAAACTGTCAAGTGAATAAAAATTCACTTGACAGTTGATAGGACGATGGCGAATGATTTGCAGATCCTGAGCACCACTGGCAAACATCTAATCTTGTAAAATGTGTTGCAAGTAAAATGAGTGCGTGTGATCGTCAATCTCGAAAGTGAAAGTAAAAAGTGAGCACGCATTCAAAAGCGATATCAATGCCGCACGTTAATAACGGCTTCTTGATGCCCACAATTTATATACAGTACAATTACCTAACAATATAATTGCGAGAGAAAGCACTAAAATATATATATTTCCTCTCATCTCATATTTATTTCCTTTAGGAGTTCCATAGTACATGTCATTTCCTTTCCAAATATGGTATTTAGATTCGGAAACATCCCTATTGTCATTAGTGTAGCAATGCAAAACAAAACAAGCAGCTTTCTGTTGGTCAGCATAGCGAGTCTGTTAAAAATCTGCTTTGGGAAATCTTCCAACCTCACCCAAAACTCACAGTTGTGCTGATTCCTATTGAAATTTCTGGATTTTGCATGCAATAATCTGCCAAAAAATGGACAAAGATTCTTAATGTGTGGTCACATTTAGCAAATTTAGAATTTCGCTTGACATCAAGTCATTTTAATAGGAATCTGCATAATTCTATATTTCACTTGAGAAATATAGAATTATGGGTTCAAGTTGGTCACGCAAATTTGCTGAATTGACCAACAGAAGGCTTTTTTGGTTTGCAACTGGCCTCATAGATAGATCGCTACACTAATGACAATGGACAAAATTGCCCACAAAATTTCACAGAAATTGAAAATATTATAGAAATGTTGGCAACTTTAGGTTTATACAGTAATGTCAAGAAAATAATGAATCTTTTTAACTGAATATAGTTCAATCCTTTGGAGGTCTGCTTTGCCTACTTGTTTGGCACTCTTAAAAGGGTGGTAAACAGTTTTTCTTTTTCTAGGTTTGACTGTATGTATGGGATGCAGTCACATTATTTCTCACATAATTTACCTTTACAATCACTTTGTCCCTTCTATTATGAACGCTCTGATGATTTCCTGGTTTAATGAAGACCCTCCCTTGGAAATATGCAATGGGCTTAGACTGGTTAGCTGGCCCAGTGTGTTGTGACTTTTAAAAGAGTTCATCATAAGCCAATAAGCACTAAAATGATCAGAACTACAAAGTTTTGTGGGGAAAACCACCCTGGAAAGGTTTTTCGATCTTAAAGTTGTGGTATCATGAGCAAAAATTTGCAGGAAAAAATTGTCCGTTGTATATTGTCAATTAGGGATATGCTTGAATAGTGAATCCGTATTCAGAAAGGCACGGAAAACGATTAACACTTCTACGGAGCCACTAAAGTGACATGGTAAGCCGCTTGCTTGCGGTAGCCTGTTACATTACAGTACATAAAATTTCACTTACAATATAAACAGAGTAAAGAGAGATGATTGACAGGATGATGGAGAATGATTTGCAGATCCTGAGCACCACTGACAAACATCTAATTTTATAAAATGTGTGGTAAGTACTGCCGCTCTGTAGTACACACAGAGTATGTAAAGTAAGGGGAAAAATGTAAAAAAAAGTGTGCACTCAAAAGTGATTTCACTGCCACGCATATTAATAGCAGCTTCCTGATGCCTGCGATTTATATACAGTATAATTACCCAACAATACAACTGCGAGAGAAAGCACTGAAATATATTTTTTGCTCCCACCTCATATTTATTCCCTTTAGGAGTTCCGTAGTATGCGCCATTTCCTTTCCGAATACGGTATTCTGATTCAGGCACATCCCTATTGTCAATAGTGTAGCAATACAAAACAAAACAAGCAGTTTTCTGTTGGTCAATGTGGCAAGTCTTTTAAAAACCTGCTTTGAGAAATCTTTCAGCCTTATGCAAAATTCCCATTTGCACGGATTCCTATTGAAATTTTGCCTGCAATAATCTACCCCAAAAATGGTCAAAGACTCCTTAATGTGTGGTCACATTTACCGAATTTAGTAGTTCGGTTGAAATCAAGTAATATCTATAGGATTCTGCACAATTTGAAATTTCGCTTGAGAAAAAAAAGATTTCACTATGCATATTTCACATTGGGTTCAAGTTGGTCACGCATATTTGCTGAATTGACCAATAGAAGCCTGCTTGGTTTAAAATTGGCTTCGTAGATAGATCACTACACTAATGACAATGGACAATGCCGGCACATCCTACTTGTCAATAGTGTAGCAATACAAAACAAAACAAGCAGCTTTCTGTTGGTCAACATGGCGAGTCCGTTAAAAACCTGATTTGGGAAATCTTCCAACCTCATGCAAAATTCCCACTTGCGTTGATTCCTATTGAAATTTCTGGATTTTGTCTGTGATAATCGGCCAAAAAAATGGACAAAGTCTCCTTAATGTGTGGTCATATTTACCAAATTTAGTAGTTCGGTTGACTACTTGATGAGATATCTATATGCATATTTCATATTGGGTTCAAGTTGGTCATGCAAATTTGCCAAATTGACCAATAGAAGGCTGCTTGGTTTGAAATTGTCTTCATAGATCACTGAACTAATAGACAGGTTTATACGGTACTGTCAAGAAAATAATGAATCTGTTTAACTGAATATAGTTCAATCCCACCTCTGAAGGTCTGCTTTGCCTACTCGTTCTTTATAATCAATACCTGATTCCACTAAAGCCTTGAGAAACACTGTTTGCTGTTTGGCAGGCTGTTTGTTTTACATCAGCATGGAGGTCGGCCCTGCACACCTGCATGGAAATTGACTCTGAGAGTGGGACTATGAGCATTTCACTGGGACTAGCTGTCACCTCTTTTGTCGCTACAGATCCATCTTTTGAGTTATCTGACACCAACCTCTCGATTCAATTTCGCGTTGGCCTGCGGGAACTGTGATGGTTCAGTGGCCACATTTAACTCAGCACCACTCTTCCTGTCGCAGCTCTGCACATCATCACTAACAGCCACATTAGTGGCGTCCATCTCATTTTTGTTAGAGTAGGTCTGCCTAATGTGTATGTAATTGACACAAAAAATGTATTTACTTTCAACTAATAAAATAGACAAAAAGCACAAATACTGGTGCAGTTTGTCTTTAATTAGAAAGAAAAATTACATGAATGAAAGTCTTGTTAATGAGGGTCTTTTATGATTAGAACAAGAAAAACTGTAAAAATAAGCTTAATTCAAAAGTTTATTTTTATTACCCCCTTGGCATTTAAGCATAAGCTTGCTTAATTTGAATACATTTATATGAAGATTTAATGTCTTATGTAATTTGCTTTTTAGTATTTTGATTTAAGAAAGTTTACTGTAGATATGTATACTGGAAATCAGACAAAAATACTGAGTTTACTAGGTGTCGATCATGCCTAACAGTCACATGTGAGAATTTGTCTCCATTTTTCCCTATGACTAAATTACTGTACAACTTTAGTCCAATTGAACAACTCTTATTCATGCCGGAAAACTACAATCACTTGCTCCCAGCATCAACTCAGGAAAAGAAAGTGGGAGTGAGGGAGAAATATGTAAGAGAGAAACAAGATTAATCAGATTGAGGGTGAAAGTAAGTCTAGAAGTGAGTGAGTGACAGAAAAAGATAAAGTGAGCAGAAGTGATGGAGAGAGGGAAAAGTGGGGATAATGCAAACCTGATGTGTAGCACACAGACTTCAGCACCCGGTTTTCTCCTGTTCCACAGAATCTCTTCAACAGATCTACCTCTGTATCAACAGCTGCTGGGCTTAGCCTGCCCTCTCTGGGCAAAACACACACACACAACATAGTACAAAAATATAGCTCATTAACAAGTAAAAGTAATACAACAATGAATGCATGCACAAACTTCAAAGTAAAAACATTTATTGGTCAAGTACTGTAGATTAAGAAGTATCTTTTTTAAGCATCTACTTTAATTGAAGGCAGTGTATATGTATACAAACAAAAAGTTTACCCCGTTACTGGTCTGACAGCAATGCTTAACAGCTTCTCGTCCAGCTGATGCAGGATATCAAATAGCTTGTCTTCAGGTATTGTGAGAGAGATGGGCCCAAAGATCTTCTTCATTGGCTCCCTGTTAACTGTTGGCCATTAACACATATTATTCGCACCTGCTTGTCATACAAACACACTCTTACTCTTCTTGTTTTCTCCCTTCGCCCCACTGCAGGTTTCATTCCAAGACTCTTGGAACCAGGGCGATAGGTGTCAGTATATAGAGTCCAAAAACACTGGTACTATTGGGACAAATAAGAGCCCAGTAACATTAGCAAAAACGTACTGAGTACACATACAAATGTTAACCAAAAGCTGCAGGAAGCATGTCTGGACTTAATCTTCAGATGGAAAATTTGCTTAAAAACTGTGGTTTAAAAGCCAGAGACCACTAGTGAAAATGCTTTTATTTCACATTAGTATAATTAATGCTGACTTTATTGCGAGTTACATTATCAATTTAAACAGAATTGACAAAATAACAAGAATTTCAGATTGTCTTAGTATATTTATTCCTCTTCTTGCTGCTTATAGCAGCATTCAAGTTGCACAAAACTCTACAAGATTGTGTAAAACCTGATGAACATGTTATCCACTCTGTTCTATGAATGATCCAAAGAGCATCTTGTGTGCCAGTGGAAGAACATCTGACTGACTGTTTATTAGAAGTAACATGATCAATGTCAAACATTTTATTTCACTACACTCTTAAAAATTAAGGTGCTTCATGATGCCATAGAAGAACCTTTTTTTTGTCTAAATGGTTCTATAGAGAACCTTTAACATCTGAAGAACCTTTCTGTTTCACAAAAGGTTTCTTGTGCAAAAGAAGGTCCATCAGATTATAAAAAGGTAAGAAAGAGATGGTTCTTTAAAGCAAATTTGGCTAAATGGTTCTTTGTGGAAGCAAAAATGGTTCTTCTATGGCATCGCTTGAAGAACCCTTTATTTTTAAGAGTGTAGGGTCCTATAAATAGTGCAGAATCTTAAAAAGTACTAATTTTATGTTTTTAGTCCCAGGTTTGAATAATTCCAGATTCTCAATGTGGTCCCACATTTTGGGATCCCACATAGTACATCATAAATGTACGTAGGCACTGGAATTACGAAAGCTGTAAAAGTGTCAGTACTTCTGCTTTTATGTACTGTACATGGCTACAAGAAATAAGAATACGTCATTTCAGACAAATTAATACTTAAAAGGACAGTTCACCTAAAAATGAAAATTTTCTTATTAATTAGTCACCCTCATGTTGTTCCAAACCGATAAGTCCTTTGTTTGTCTTCAGAACACAAATAAAGATTTTTTTTGAAGAAATCTGTGAGCAGCAACTTAACTGACACGTTCAAGGCCCAGAAAGGTAGGAAGAACATGGTTCAACCGTAATGTTATGAAGCTACGAGAATACTTTTTGTGTGCAAAGACAAGAAAAATAATGATTTATTCAACAATTTCCTCTCTTCCGTGCTTTCACAAGAGTACCACAATGCATGCATGTGGTGCTGCTGATGCAGAAGCCGACATTCAGATGTAGAACCCAGATGTGCTGAAATTTGTTTAAAAGCAGAAGAGAAACTTACAAACACTTTCACAGAGAGGATGAATTTTTTGCCCAGCTTTACTCATTTAAAACCAGAATATACAGACGATGAATGTTCTAGGTCAGAACACCAACTCCTGCGTCAACAGCGCCACACGCATGGATCATAGTACTCTCGTGACACAAAAGAGAAGAAATTGCTGAATAAAATCTCGTAGCTTCATAACATTACGGTTGAACCTCTGATGTCACATGGACTATTTTAACAATGTCCTTACTACCTTACTGGGCCTTAAACGTGTCAGTTGTGTTGCTGTCTACGCACAGTAAGAAAGCTCTCAGATTTCATCAAAAATATCTTAATTTGTGTTCTGAAGATGAAGGTCTTACAGGTTTGGAATGACATGAGGGTGAGTAATTAATGACTGAATTTTAATTTTTGGTTGAACTATTCCTTTAAAGTAATACTGTGTTCAGCATGCAGCTCACCTTCCAAACAGGCCCGGACCTCCTTCATCTTTTTATCTTTGCTTAGTTGCAAAAGGTTAGAGAGGTGGTGAAATGAGTGCACTGTGATATCAGGTGGACTCAGCTGAAGAAGAGGACATCCGCTATCATCACATTCCTGGGACACAGCTAATTCTCCTCTGAAAAATAAAAACAGCAAAGTGTGGGTTGAAAAATCTGAAATGATCTGTTATTTAAACCAGTAGTTATATATACAAGAAAATTACATTAGATCTAATCTAATTTGTTTCCATTACCTGGTGTCATATATATCTGATGTGAAATCAGCCGCTTCTAGAGATGTTTTCCATTGTAAAGGCTCGCTGAATTGAATTTTGGCCTCCTGTGGGTATCTGTCGTCGAAATCCTCCGTGAAGAGCAGGATTTCAGTCAGTATGTCATTATTCAGAGGGCTGTTCTCTAGCTTCTCCGCATCAGAACTCCACTGAATTGCCCTAGAGAGTGTCACCCCCATGACGGACACCAGATGAGTCTCACCTAACATTAGAGCAGAGTTAAATCAATATAGTTAGCACTATTAATACAGCACGAGAGGGTTAAAGCTATTTCTAACGTCTAACGTTAATGGATTATTATGTCACTTTGAAGACGCAATATTTGCGTTTGACCCTCTTGAAAGAGTCAGTAATTACGACGAGTTATTACTCACCAACAAATGACTAAACAGGTCTGTTCAAAGTGTAGCACCGTTTTCAAATGCGTTGACTTGCTATCTGCTAACTTTTCGGCGTTACCTTCAGTTACTAAGTAAACAGAAACGAACTACAAGCAGCTCCGGTTGCTAAGATACGGTCAAACAACGTAGAGCGGAGAGGGTCAAAAACGATAGCGTAAAGCGTTTGGTTTCTCTTTCCTTTTGCAGGAAACAGTATTGTATAAGAATGAACAACATTCACATTAGGATGTCTTTGCTATGCAAACAAACGTGAGGTCCAAAACTATCTTACCTGTCCGAATTAAAGGCTTTTGCATAATGCCAACGGTTTGTTTTCTCTCTGGGGTTGCGCGCCCACAGAACCACACTTTGAGAGGCTCTTTATAAACTTCCGTGCTGTGCTGTATGGTTTGGCAGAAAATTACACCCAGGCATTTGGGCCACAGAAAAGACTTCATTTCCCCATTGATCCTGCCCGTGCAGCCTCTGAAAATAAGTGAATTCAGCACAACATTATTCACGCTGGGTTTAACTTTGATAGGCCTCACTCATAAGCTTTCAAGTGAACCAAAACCGAACAGGAGCTCCCTATTTTCAGATCATGCAGACGCGGGGCCTAGTGCCAGGTGTATTAGCCTCTTTCGCTCACTGCCAAACCACACCGATGACCTGGAGATTAACATTACAGAAATTTCCATGCTTTTTCACTGAAATAGTGCTCTTTAGATTGTTCTCTTCTACTGAATTAATGATTTCACTTCTTCCTGCAGATCAAGAAATCATTTCCAAGAATTTCTCTAGGCATTTAATATTACATGGAAATTTACAAGCATTTCCACAAGACTTCAACTTACAAACTAAATTACAAAAGCAGAGACTTTTTATTCATTTAATCATGTCTGTCTAGTGGTATAAAATATGGGTATTTCAGAGCTTCCACGCACGTCATCAGTAAACAACATTGAATGGGTTTAATTACCGTAATAGTACAGTATATGGGTCAGTGACATAACATGCATACTTTGGAGTCTAGTGCATTATTTCCTTTTAAAAATATTTCATACTTTCATGATGCATATTACTTAAATAAAACCTGTTTAGCTTGAATACATTTTCAGGACACTCAAAATGATAAAACTTATTTTATGTTTTGGTCTCTTAATCCTCCAAAAAGTCAGGTGGCGCAACCGTCACATCTGAACAAATAAGAAACTTTTGTCTACAGTAGTAATTGGTATGTTCTAAAATGTCAGGGCGGTATAACTGAAAACATGAGACAAACATTAGTTTTCTGGTGGTTTATTCTGAAGTGAAAAGGAGTAAGTATGATGTTGCATCATCTAGAGGAGACTATTGATCTTAATGTCTGTGTGAAAAGTTTTGTAGATCTCTCTTAAATAGGAATAAAATAGCTACATTAAAGTATGGTTAGGTCTGTACACAGGCCAAAATTATTCATACCCCTGGAAAATTCTGACTTAAAGTTACTTTTATTCAACCAGCAAGTTTTTTGATCGGAAAAGACACAGGCTTCTCTCAAAAGATAATAAGACGATGTACAAGAGGCATCACTGTGGAAAAAAAAATATTTCTCAGCTTTTATTTATATTTGAACAAAAAGTGGCATGTCCAAAATTATTCATACCCTTTGCAAACTGTCACAGTCTATGGGAAAATCCAAGGTCTATACCATTCTAAATAGTCCAAGCTGTTCTAAAGTATCCTAATTACCCTGATTCATTGGGAACAGCTGTTGTAATCAACTCAACAGGTGAAAAACAGAAGCTCTCTGCTGTTGGTTTATAGACAGTCATGGCTAAGATAAAGGAGCTCACTGAGGACCTGCGGCTGCACATTGTGGCTGCTCACAAGTCAGGAAAGGGCTATAAGACCATATCTAAATGTTTTGAAGTTCCAGTGGCTACAGTGCAAAGTATTATTAAAAAATACAAGACGTTCCGCACTGTGAAAAATCTCAGAGGATGTGGTCGGAAGCCAAAAGTGACACCTGTGCTGGCCAGGAGGATACTGAGAGAGGTTTATGAACACATACAGTATGTACGTATGAACTACCATAGGCAAAAGCTAACACTGGCATCCAAGTAAATGTCTGTTTAATTTAAAGTTAGTGGCAAAAGGAAGTCAGGTGGTGAAACTGCAATGAATGTCCCTATATGAAATAAGAAATAAAAAAAACATTATTTTAGCTAAATAAATAAGATATTTAAGTTAAGATTGTCTATTATTTTTCTAAAATATATTTTAATTATTAGTCATGTGGTGCAACCATATAAATTCTTCATTTAAACAAACAAATAATAGGTCAAAGTGAACAAACGGCTGAAAAATTTTTTTTATTTAAAATTAATTTAAACACTTTGAAACTTATTTAAACACATTGTTCCCAACTCAAAAATATGCATTTTGATTAGTATTAGTATTTAAAAAATACTTTTTTAAAATCTTTATTTATCATTGACCCTTATTTTCTTTGGGTGTAGACTAGGAAATAAACAACCAGCGGTATAGGTCTTTGATTTTAAATCTGGGAAATGATCTGTTCTTGCTCCTTTTTGCAACAGCCTGGTCATTTACATCCATCAGGCCAAAGCGATGATGAACAGAAGCAGAAAAGAAATGCAAATGCTCACTTAACAGTATGTGTCAACATTTTGATTTATACCTACAGTCCAGACATGCTTTTATTCTACATGTATTTGCAAAAGCCCAGGCTTTCATCCTTGGTTGAATAAATGGGTGCAAAACAGTGTCGTCGATCTTACTCTGTGACATTTTGTCTGGCCCAGCCACTTCTTGGAAATCCAACAGCCTAAAGTGGGGAACCCATAAGAGGTAAAGCTGAGACTCTGCGGGCAATAAAAAACAGACCCTCTCCATCGTTAAAGCATTGCGATCCCTCACTCTCAAGTCTGCAATCATTCAATGATAAATTGTAAATAGATTCAAGATGATGGCACTGGAATACCAGCACAGGAGTTTGCAAACTGGTAGTCCTGGGTCCTCCAGAGGGCTGAAACGGTACAGTATTTAATGTACATTTGAGTTGAATTCCCATAAGGGATACACATCTAAAAGGATAGTGGGTAGAAATAAAAGATTCTGAATTTTTAATCTTAAAACAAAGATGTAATTTGCTTCGGTTTCAGTACTGTTATAATACAAAAGCTAATTTTCAAACAGTAAAAAATGGATTTGTGCAAATAATTTCCTTGATATTTTTATTTTATATTTTAAAGACAAACACAACCGTAAGAACGTCAAAAAAAGACGTGTAATCCACTACACGTTCTCATTAGCTCTTACTAATTGCTGTTCGTTAAAAAGGCTAAGTACAATGAGCCGGTGCACCATGGCTTCCTTCAAACATAAACACACAGCCTGTGGTCAGAAGCACCTGTCAGCTCCTCCAACTCTCTCTGCCTTTGACTCAGACTCGGCATAATAAACAAAGGCGGCTTCTGGAACGGTCCGGCAGTGATGCTGATTGAGCTGAAGCGGGAACACACTGCAGAAGATTTACGAGGCGCGGCTCTGTCTTAAAGCACGGAGGCTGTGATTGCATCCGTCCACAGCTCACTCTCCACTCTCAAAACAGTCCATTAACGAGGGGAAATCAGGCTCGGGCTGGATTACACACAAGTTGTGTGGCGATAAAGGGCAACGACCTACAGGAGTTAGGGCCAGTTCAAACAGTACACGTTTTTGCGCTGCTTTTTCAAATCGTTTTCTATGTAAACGCGTTAGCCAGCGGTCTCTTACCGCTGCGCTGTGACATCTTGCTGTTTTAAGCATCAGATCTCTCTCAAGAGTGCAGCGGTTTTAAAATGGCATGTCAAATTAACACCTGAAAGTATTTATTTTCTTATTTAAAGATAAAACAACAATGAAGTAAAACATATTTTAGTTGTTTTTATGCAACTCACTTGATCAACTGAAACATCTGTATTCCCGTCACCAATCTGTCTTTTGGCGGCACTAAATGTAAACATAGCCACTGAACTGAACAAAACTCACATATTTTGCTGATTATTGCTGCTGAAAATGGTCAGTTATTGTCATGTTTTGGGCTGTATTAATTGGTCAGACCAGGAAAAACATTTGGAGTACTATAGACTGACAAAAGTTATAACAAATCAAGGAAAAGAGTAGCCTGGGTGTCCCCATGCTGCCTTCCGTGCAGCGCGATTTTATACACGCTGGAAGGTAGCATGGAAACCATGGACCAAATTTTCACCTCAGATAGGGAACCAATCACAGAACGGGGAGGGAGCAGCAAGACGATGACGCCTTCTATGCGTCGCGACTCACCGAAGCAGTTTGTTTATAACTATGGATCCAGCATGGCAGCAAGTTCATTCGATGCAGCCGTTCACATGTCGCGCCTAAAAACGCGTGGAAAACGCTAGGCGCGTCGCTTTCTTCTTTCCAAACCGCTCTGTAGCTTGCGCATGGAAAACGCGATCGCGTCGCAACCGCGTCGCTTCCATTATGCGCGCGCATACCGCGCGTCTACATTTGAAATAACGAACTTTAGCGCGCAAAAGACTCGGCATGTGAACGGCCCCTTAGATAGTGTTCTAAGTAGTTTAGAACGCAACTTTATTTTGAAAAAAGAGCAACTTTTGGCGTTAAACCATCGCTCTGTATACGTCATCCGGTATGATTGAAACGATTGGCTATGAGCTACGCACAGGCGCAGTTGATAGACATCCGTAGAGCCCAATAAACGGCTCTGGGCATTCGTAAACCACGCCTCAAATACGAGAAAATGAACATGTGGTTCCCAGACCACGAATCATGACGAAGTCATAATGTTGTCTGACGTTAGCCAGGCTAGGAAAAGAGTTCCAAAAAACTAAGGAACAAAAGGCGCTTGTGGTTGGCCAAACTGAACCAGGATTTCCAGAGCAAGATCTTATAACAACATTCTTGTTTGTTCTTGTCATTTCCAGTCAGGTAGGTGAAATATTGGGCTAATATCTTAATACTGCTTGTACATGTATCTTTACCACTTATAAATTGTCAAAATATTGCGCCCTTTTCTGCTTACTAAGTCCTTCTCTACATGATTTAGCAGCTTCCACACATTTTTTCGCAGTTTAGACAGCATAAATTAGCAGAACGACGTATTCAGTGCATTAACCATGCAAACCGCTATTGTTTTGTTCTGTTTTGTGTATTTGGTCGTCTTGTTACTATCAAAAACAAAACTAATCCACTGCATCCTCAGTGGCTCTGATGTTGGGAGGAAACGAAGACTCTTAAGTTCACTTTTACATTCAACTACAAAACACCTGCATTTGCTTACAAGACATTGTTGTCGCTATAGCTGCTTGAGCGCTGATAAAATAGCAAACAATGTACAACTGACTGACACTGAAAATATGGTAATACGGGACACTCCGTCAGAAGTTGTGGACGGGGGCCTGAGCAGTTGGTCTACTGTTTAGAAAATCAAAACGGCTTGATAATTGAGACCGTTTAGGTTTTTGGGGATTCAAAAAAAATGCTATGGTTACCTGAAAGTGAAATGGCAGCTTAGGTGGCCAACTGTTGCAGCAATACGTATTCTTAAATGTTTCCCCATGAAATAAACATTGGACTAGAGGATCAACCAACTTCACAAATCATGTCATATGACATACAATATTATTTACATGTCTATGTGACACGTTCTTACTCCCACCTCGTCACATGTTGATGCTTGGTCAGGACCTCTTGGTGTCACTTTTAAAAAAAAAAACACAATCAAACAAGTGAGAGAAAAATATTTTCTTTGTCATTTATTTATTGAAAAAAAAAAGATCCAGTGTCGCATATCTGTGCGTTGCAAAAGTATTTGACTTTCTTGGATTAGCAGTTAATTAAAAGGTGAAATTAGAGTCCATCTGTGCAGATGTGTTTTCAGTCAGTGCAATGACTATCAAATGTCAGTACATGACCTGTTTTATTCAAAGAACTATCAAAGTCTGATCATGTTTGTGGAAGTTAATTATGTTACAAACAAAGGGGATTACGGAGGACCTTGGAAAAAAGGTCTCTAAAGATTTTGATCCACACAAATCCACAGTCGGACAGATTGTGTACAAATGGAGGAAATTCAAGACCACTGTTACCTTCCCGAGAAGTGGTCGACCAACAAAGATCACTCCAAAGCAGAACGTGTAAAAGTTTGCGAGGTTGCAAAAGTTCCAGGGTATAACTTCTAAGCAACCTAAAGACCTTTCTCACATTGGCTAATGTTAATGTTCATGAGCCCACCGTCTGAACACTGAACAACCATGGTGTGCATGGCAGAGTTGCAAGAAGAAAGCCACTGTTCTCCAAAAAGAAAATTGCTTGCTAAAGTGGACAAGCCAGAGGACTACTGGAGAATGGTTTAATGGATGGATGAAACCAAAATAGAACTTATTGGTTTAAATGAGAAGCTATTGTGTTCGGAGAAAAGAACACACTGCATTCCATCTTAAGAATCTTATCCCATCTGTGAAACATGGTGGTGGTAGTATCATGGCTTGGGCCTGTTTTGCTGCATCTTGGCCAGGAGAGCCTGCCATCATTGATGGAACAATGAATTTCCGAATTATACCAGCAAATTCTAAAAGGAAAACGTCAGGACATCTGTTTAAGAGAGTCTGAAGAGAACGTGGGTCATGGAGCAAGACAACAACCCCAAGCACACAAGTCATTCTACCAAAGAATGTTTAAAGAAGAACAACATTAATGTTTTGGAATGGCTGAGTCAAAGTCCAGACCTTAATCCAATTGAAAGTGTTGTGGAAGGACCTGAGCAAGCAGTTCATAGGAGGAAACTCACTAATATCACAGAGTTTAAGTGGTTCTGCACTAAGGAATGGGCTAAAACTCCTACATGTTATTGTGCAGAACTGATCGGCTTCAGTTACTGCAGCAAAAGAAGGTCACATCATGCTTAAAACAACGATTCACATACTTTTGCAATGCACAGATATGCAACACTGGACCATTTTTTTTCCAATAAATTTCTCTCATTTGTTTGATTGAGTTCTCTTTGTCTACTTTCAGGACTTATATGAAAATCTGATGATGTTTTGGGTCATATTTATGCAGAAATATAGAAAATTCTAAAGGGTTCACAAACTTTCAAGTAGCACTGTATGCAACAATGGTAATATTATTACGCAATGTAATTTAATCATCATAAAATTCCCAATGCCTGTCGCGTCAGCATATTGACGCCAAAGTTTTCTTAATTAAAGCAATGGTGGACCCTGGCCTGCACGTCGAAAAATTACGCTAAAAGTGTACCCTATAAGTCAAAAAGTTACGGCAAGGAGTTCTGACCAAGCATCAATATGTGACAAGTTGGGAGTGAGAATGTGTTGGTCTACAACAGCACACTGTGGATTTTTTTTTGATGAAGTAGCATACCTAGACCTAAAGCTCCCACAGCGGACAATCCCATTACTGCACAGGGATGGAAGTCAACAGCAGTTCAGCACAGTTAAGCGCAGTTCAACAACTCCGTTAAACTCCACAAGCAGCCTGGCTGGAACACGGGTGACTTTGGTCACGGTAATGAACACCTGCAAAATCTGTCAGATACTCGTAAAAAGGAAAATCAGCAGGAGTATGGAGTGAGATAGACTAATATGGGGAGGGGGGAACGAGAAAGGCCCACCATGCTACTTCCCAGCTGTGAGCTTGATCTCATGAGCACATTTTAGAGCAACGATTAACGATAAAGCTTAAGATTGAGAGACTGACTTGTGATGAACAAGAACGTTGATGACCTATCACAACTTATTTTACGAACACAACTCATTTTATTTTTCAGGCGAATGACTCCACATAGTATCAAACTAGACTCACAAGCGTTCGCATTCAGCAAATCAGCTACATCTCATCCCAGACTCAAATATAAATGCTACCGTTATTTGCTCATTATGAATAATAGACCGTTTTATAGGGTGTTTGCACAGGCAGCCGTACAAGTGCGAGTGTGTGTTAATGTGTATGCGTGTGTGAGCCAAAGCGAAAATGCTTAAACCCTTACAATGGTTTGATAGGCCAGACAGGCAGACACATAGAGGGAGTTTGGTGCCAAAATCAACCTCAGTTAATTTTCAACAGCAGACAGAGAAAGACCTCGGCGCATCAGTATGTTTATAAAGCGTTGTGTGATGGGATTCACGGCTGCCGTGCGCTCACCTCTTCCTAGTTTAGCACGATAAGCTCCAGGACTGTCAAAGCAGCTAGGATGGTTTAAGGAGACTGGCTTTTTGATTTATTACAGAAACTCGTATTGCAATAACAGGTTGTTAAACAGCACTAGCTGGCGGGGTTGGAGAGATTCACTGACCCGCACTATAAGAAACAGTCTGTTTAATATTTTCATTCAAGGAGAGTCTACACCTGTTCCCTTTTTATTCTTACTTTTTATAGAATAGCGGTAATGTGTCCTGATATACGATTACTTTTCTCTAACAATTTTGGAAAAACTATAAGAAAAAAAAAAAACTATAGGTCACAGTGACTGCATTGACTAACCTTTCATTGAAGTAAAACAATTGTAAGTGGGGGTTGACTTGCATTACGGAATAAATGTTTATTTCTAGTTCACATTGGCCACAATTATTGGCACCCAATTATTGTGACGTCCTTTCCCCAAGATAACAGCTCTGAATTTTCTCCTATAATGCCTGATGAGTTTGGAGAACACCTGACTAGAGATCAGAGACCATTCCTTCATACAGAATCTTTCTAGAACCTTCAGAGCTTTCTCTTCAGTTTACCCCACTAATTTTCTATAGGGTTCCGGTCAGGGAACTGGTTCAGCCATGGAAGAAGCTTCATTTTATGCTCAGTGACACATTTTTGTGTTGATTTAGATGTTTGTTTGGACCATTGTCCTGATGGAAGATCCAACCATAGCCTTTTTTTTTTACATTTCTAACAATTGCAGTCAGGTTTAGATTTTTTTCATCTCTTGGTATTTGATAGAATCCGTGATGCCATGTATCTGAACAAGATGTCTAGGACCTCCGGCAGAAAAATAGGCTTACAACATTAAAGATCCAGCTGTATATTTAACCGTGGACATGAGGTACTTTTTTATCTTGGTTTGCACCAAACCCATCTGGTGGGTTTGCTGCCAAAAAGCTCTTTTTTTAGTTTTATCTGACCATAGAAGCCAGTCCTGTTTGAAGTTCCAGTTGTGTTTGACAACTGAATATGCTGGAGTTTGTTTTTGGATGAGCGAGGAGGATTTTTTTTAAACCCTCCTGAACAACATGTGTTGATGTAAGGGCTGTTTGATATATTTTTTAGGCATTCTGACCCAAAGACTCAACTAATCTCTGCAATTCTCCAGCTGTGATCCTTGGAGAGTCTTTGGCCAATCAAACTCTCCTCCTCAGCGTGCATTTGGACATTATAGACACGCCAGTTTTCACAAAAGATTTGTAACATCTTTAGTTGGTTGGGACTTCTTTACTATTGCTCTGACGGTGGAAATGGGGATTTTAGGTGTTTTAGCTATTTTTTTTTTACAGTCACTTTTTTTTGTGAAGCTCAACAATCTTGTTGTGCACTTCAGAATTATATTCTTTGCTTTTACTCCTTGTGATTGATGATTAAGGGAATGTGGCCTTTGTGTTCCTCAAATTTATAGTCCTGAAACAGGAAGTCATGGCTGGAAAATTTCATGCTGGTGTGCTAAAAAAATTAAATATGAATGGGAATATACTTATATTACTCACAAGAATTTCTAGGGGTGCCAATAATTGTGGCCAACATTAGAGAAAAACATGCATATCATATTGTTTTATAATGCGAGTTTACCCACACTTTCTATTGTTTTACTTCAATGAAAGGTTAGAATTTTGTGATTTTTTTGTGAACGAAAAATCAATAAGATAAACGATGCAGATTTATTTTCACAGCCGCCATTGCTCATATTTTCCAAGGGTGCCAATGTTAGCAGAGGGCACTGTATAATATAAAAAGTTGTATTTGCTGTTTTGGTTTAGATTTTCTGTCAGAACCTTCAATTTTTTAAAGTCAGAAATGACCTGGATATCTAGTTTAGATACATGGCATCATGGATTCTATTAAATACCAACTGATAAAAAATCTAAACCTGACAGCCTCTGTTAGAAATCTTAGAATGCACCATGGTTGGATCTTCCATCTGGACAGTGATCCAAAAACAAACATCAAAATCAACACAAAAATGTGTCACTGAGCACAAAATGAAGCTTCTGCCAGTTTTCTCTGACCTGAGCCCTATAGAAAATGAGTAGGGTAACTGAGAAGACGAAGCACTAACATGGAGCTGGGAATCTGAAGGATCTGTAAAGCTTTTATATGAAGGAATGGTTTCTGATCTCTTGTCAGGTGTTTTCCAACACACCAGGCATTATAGGAGAAAACTCAAAGCTGTTATCTTGGGAAAATGACTTGTAATAATTGGGTGCCAATAATTGTGGCCAACGTGAACTAGAGAAAAATATTTATTTTATAATGCTAGTTTACCCCCACTTTCAATTGTTTTACTTTAATTAAAGGTTAGAATTTTGCACATTTTTTTGAATGAAGGATCAAAAAGATAAACAATGCAGATTTATTGTCACAGCCACCTTTGCTCATATTTACCAAGGGTGCCAATATTATTGGAGAGCACTGTAAATTATGAAAACTTGTATTTGTTGTCTTGGTTTAGATCAGTGATTCTCAACTCCAGTCCTCGGGGCCCACTGCTCTGCACATTTTGTATGTTTCTGAATCTGACACACTCAGTTCAGTTCATGGATCTTTCTCCTAACGAGCTGATTATCTCAATCAGGTGTGCTTAATGAAGGAGACATACAAAATGTTCAGAGCAGTGGGCCTCGAGGACTGGAGTTGAGAATCACTGGTTTAGATGTTCTGTCAGACTCAGAACCTTTGGATCTGATACCAAAGTCAAAAATGAGCCCAAGTCAAGAAAAGAGTTAACTTGTGAATAAGGTTGAGAATAAAGTGGAAAATGAAAAAAAAAAAGAAAGAAAATTCTTGAGAGGTTTTAGATTTTACATTTGTTTCTTCTACTATAAAGACCTGTTCTTCATCTTTCTGAAGTTTTTCTTGCTCTAAAATAACAGTCATAACTTCCATGTCTACGGTATATGCAACAAACACAAACTTGAGATCCCGAACCCAAGCCAACACTTCCACTGGGCACAGCGAAAGGTAAACACATTACAAATCACCGCACAGGGTGTTCGTAAAGGAGCCGCACTAAAAAAAATGGAGGCAATAAAGTCAATTATTTTTGCACTAAACTTTCTCTCTCTGCTGAGAAAACAACATCAGATACGACAAAATGTTTTCTCTGTAACAATGAATATCAGTGCTCAGGCCTGGCCTGCTTCAAAACCTACAATTGTGGCTTTCATGTGATGTGTGCGCATGTCAAGCCGCTGTGCGCCTGTGCTTTCTTTGGAGCAGGAGTCTGACTTTCAAATATGGGAGATTTATGAATATATGGATTTATGGTAAAAACCAATAAAGGTTCTTTGTGACAGTAGTACATATTGGAGTGGGTTTTTCAGGCATTGTTTGTTTATTATTCCATCGCTGTTCCACAAAACCCCAATTCCTCAGACTACATCAACGAGAACTTTTACCAGAACTTTACAGATGTACGGAATAAGCTGATCAAGCAACCTCAAACCTCAAATCATGTCTTCGAGAAAATCACATCAACATAAAATTTAATACATCCATTTGAAAAGACTGATGTTCAGAATATTACTCAATGGATCATTTTGGCTATGTTCACACTGCAAGCCTCAGTGCTCAATTCTGATTTACTGCTCAGTTCCATTTTTTGTTTGGCTGTTCACATTAAGTTCCAAACTGACCCATATGTCCAAAAGAACTATAGGAAAGTAAACATGGATGCCTACAAATTCATACGCAGGCGATGAGGACGAAAACGAGGATAAGGAGAAAGTTTTTCTCATATAGTTTTCACTGTCTCTTCACCAATTATCTTCACAGCTGTCTTCCATATTCACTAAGTGACCAAAAAACAACCAAGTGACGTAAAAGTCACATGAATCACGATATGACTGTTCGCATTGCAAAACATCGGACCTGTGTCTGATTTAGGACCACCTATGGAAGTGGCACAAGTTGGAATTGCTTTAAAAGATCAGATTCCATGTGGTTTGTGCTGTTCACACTATTATGGAAAAAAAAAACTGAAGTCTAAAGGTAGGCTTTGTTTCATCCTGATGCCATTTTGTAAAAACCAAGTGCTTAATAACATCAAAAAAATTTTCCCCAAATATTTGCCAAATGTCTCAACATAAAGACACAAATAACAGGGTTCTGATGATGTAGCGCATATTCAAAACACCAGTGTCTTATGATCTCACAACTGAACTCCAGCCAAGTCATATCTAACTCCTTTCAAGCAAGTGGTTTCGTTGAGCTCCATCTGACTGTTTATTGGACCTGCTCATTATTTTCTCTCATCTGACTTCTAGACCTGCCCATCCCCCCAAATCACCGGTTTTAATCCACACTACATATGCCTCGGTTTTCCCGCTCTCAAACCAAAGACGGCTCCCCAGCGTCCGGTTGTACACCCACACCTCCCTCTCCTGCTGATAACTGGTGATCTACGATTTCAAAGGCATGTTTGAGCTGAAGCGCAGATCTTAATGTTCTTTCCTCTCTCGCGCGGTGTAATTATTATTTTGAAAGTGCGGTCTGGGGAGGCTGTCAGGGTTTGGCACAGTCTGTGGCAGTAATGTGCCGGGTGTTTTAATACAGCTTGACTTCTGTTTTATAAACTCTGCGGGCAAACATCACAGGCTCTCCGGTTCTTTCTCTCCCTTTCTCCCCTGCCCTCCTGTCTCGATGAACGCACACAGATGTGCCACTCGGTATTTCTCTCTTCCATGTGGTGCATGTGTGCACTGTGGTGTCGGGCTGTTTGTCTAACACGGTCATTGGTTAAGAGTTTACGTCCTAATAGGCCCAACGCTGGCACCGTTCTTGTAATTTAGCGGGGGGAGATAGAGAGGAAAACAGAGAATGAGACCTGGAAGGAATGAAGAGCCCATGACATGGAGAAAAAACAGAAGAACTTTGCAACAGTGATATCCCGCTATGGCACCATGGAAAAGCACTTAAAGTCACATAAGACAGCGCTGATGTTTCCTCAGATCACAAGCACTGCCATGCTCGCTAACAGCAGAGGCCTGATCAAAGACAAAGCTCTCTGTCCGCAACTTTCTGTACCTCAGGCGTCAGCAGACGTCAGGTAGAAGCTGAGTGGGGCAAGCGTGTTATAATGCTGAGGGTTGGCGTAATGGCAACTCGAAGGGCAGGTCTCTGGGGTTCAACAATTCTTTTCCTCCTTTTGGCCCGACTCCAAAAACAGGACAACAAGTCAAGATCTCTACCCAGTGTTCATTCTTCCTTAGTGCTACAACCTGCGCTCACAGATGACAGCAGGACAAATCTGAAAACAAAAAAAACAATTATCAATTCAAAATACACTGTAAAATCCGATCTCTTTAAAACTTTGCATGCTTGTTTAGAATCATCTGTCGCTTGTGCTCACCAGGTTTCATGAAGTTGAGTTTTTCTTTAGGCTTTTTAGGAATTTGGGTACACTTGGACAGGCCCCTTTTTTAAACAACCCCGTTATAGCTTCCCAAAGGGTAAATTTTTTTTTTTTTTTTTTTTTTTTTTTTACATCTTAATCATTTAACAAACAGTTTGACTGACACCAGTGGATCTAGAGGCAAGGTTGTCCAGAATAAGGATTTACGAATATTGTGTGTATGTGTGAAAAAATGAACAATGTACAATCATTTATGTTCTTGAAAAAATGTGATGTCTCCCCCAGTGGTCGATTTCTTTCAAAATTCTCACAGACCTTTCGAACCATAAATCAAACAGGCCCACCAAGTTTCGTTCCAATCGGCCTCTGTTAACCTTGTCTAATAGGTGCTTAAAATTCATTAGCCAATGGTGGGCATGTTTTTTTTTTTTTGACACGCTCCACTATTTTTTTCTCTGTGACCCCAGATTAAGCTCTTATGTAAGTTTTCTGAGTTTGGCGGAGATATCTTATTCCGTTTAGAAGTTATAGGCATTTTACCAAAAGGGGACCTGCCCCTTTTGAATGTTTTGGCATCCCCTTGCCACAATGGGTAAAAGTTTTACTTTTTTTGATAATTATAGATATTTACTCTTCAGAGAATCTTTCTGCACTGGTTTGGTTCTGATTGGGCGAAAAACCTAGGACAAGTACGCAAAAGTAGGTTTTCCTAAATTTCAAGATCGAATCAGATGTGTTTTGTCTGACCTGAGCCAAGGATTCCAACTACATAATGAATTTTGATCGCTGTAGCGCCCTCATCAGGCCGATTGGGGTGAGCCTTGGTGATGTTGTAGATGGTGTGAGTACTACCATAAGTATCAAGTCTCTACAACTTACAGTTTGGTCTGTCCTATCAGTTTTATGTGGAGATTGCTGATCCTTGGCCATTCTAACAATTACAATAGGGTTTCAGCACTATGCGCTTGAACCCCTAATAATGTCAGTGTAGCAAAGGATCATATGGTAACACTTTACAGTAAGGTTCCATTTGTTAAACTAATTAATTCTTATGGCTTCATAAAATTAAGGTTAAGCCACTGATATGACATTGGCTTTTTAATCGATGTCCCTACTAACTTTCTGGGCCTTGAACGTGGTAGTTATGCTGCTGTCTATGCAGGGTCAGAAAGCTCTCAGATTTCATCAAAAATATCTTAATTTGTGTTCCGAAAATGAACAAAGATCTTATGGGTTTAGAACAACATGAAGGTGAGTAATTAATGACAGAATTTTTATTTTTGGGTGAACTATCCCTTTAACTTATGTTACCTAATGGGACCTTATTGTGAAGTGCTACTTATCATTAGATATCACTGGCTTCAATATATATATATATATATATATATATATATATATATATATATATATATATAATTAAAAGGTATTTAAAGTTGGTATTTGTATTTGCACCCTTGCTCAAGATTTAACAAGTTCTCTCATCAAAAACTACAGCTACAATATTTTTCTTGTGCCAAAATGATTGTGGTCAAATAATACAATTATAACAATACACTCATATAATGATAGCTGATGTGAAAGCCTTTTGCCTCAGAGTAAAAGGTAAAAAGTTTAAATTATGTATTTAAAAAAAAAAAAAAATATTCTGATGTAAAAAGTCAAAAATCACAACTGGAAGATATAAAGCTGTAATTATATGAGGAAAAAAAACCTCACAATTATGATATAGAGTTGCAATTACAAGTAATAGAGTCAGGATTAGGATTACTTTAAAGCGGAAAGTATAATTATTTTAGCCAAAATAAAATATTAAATGAAAAAGTGCCAAAAAAGCCTAACCAAGTGGAATTGAGTGGATATTGAGCTTTCTACAAAGTTCTGCGACCACGGATTCCATGTGGCTCTTATGACTAGAAGTCTTTTATTTTCCCTTCACTCAGATCAGATAGTGATATGCACAACATCTGCCTCCTACAGTAAGCCCTAATTAAAGATGACCGCTCTCGCATGCTGTTCACAGCACCTTACTTTAGAGAGGCATTTCTACACTCAGGCCAGGATTTAGTGTTTTAGTGGTTCCAGACTCTCGTCACGGGCAAAAGCCTCTTTTATGTTGTGTTTGCGCTGATGGTGTGTTACATGAGTCATCTTACGTGTGACACGCTTTAAATGTTCTGAGCTGATGACAACCTGTTAGGGTTAAATATTGCTATGGGGAGGTTCATACACCCTTGAGATGTGAATATGCCATAGTGTTAAGGAGAGAGACCGGGTCATACAGACACATATAAAGCTTACAGCCACAGTATTAGTAAATGTGTTTTAGTGTGTGATACGTCAGCTCGAGAAGGTTGGCCAGGTTCAGTGTATCATTCTGATCCTGTTAAATATAGACAATAAATAAAAAAAAAATACAATAAATTAAGTTTTTGAAACATTTTCTTTAAATAAGAAGACTATATAGCAGGGGTCCCCAAACTTTTTTCTGAGAGGGCCACATAATTTTCTTTTCTTTGAGGGGGGGCCGGGTCGGTTTATAAAAGAAAATTCCATGTGCTGGACTGACAACTAGTATATTATTATTATTTTATTATGTTTTTACCTGTATTTATTATACCTTTTAATGCTAGAATAGTTTATTATTTTGTTATGCACGACACAGACAAATGATCATTTTTTTTCAAAAGATATACAGGTGCATCTCAATAAATTAGAATGTCATGGAAAAGTTCATTAATTTCAGTAATTCCACTCAAATTGTGAAACTTGTGTATTAAATTTAATGCACACAGACTGAAGTAGTTTAAGTCTTTGGTTCTTTTAATTGTGATGATTTGGCTCACCCACCAATTCACTATCTTCACAAATTAGAATATGGTGAATGCCAATCAGCTAATCAACTCAAAACACCTGCAAAGGTTTCCTGAGCCATCAAAATAGTCTCACAGTCTGGTTCACTAGGCTACACAATCATAGGGAAGACTGCTGATCTGACAGTTGTCCAGAAGACAATCACTGACATCCTTCACAAGGAGGGTAAGCCACAAACATTCATTGCCAAAGAGCTGACTGTTCACAGAGTGCTGTATCCAAGCATGTTACCAGAAAGTTGATTGGAAGAAAAAAGTGTAGAAGAAAAAGATGCACAACCAAGGCTATGTTAATAACTAAGGGACATTTTAGTTTGAAAGCCAACCTTAATTATCAAATACAGACACGATATAAGTAAAACATATATTTAAAATTACATTTTCAAAATATGTCTCTGGCATTCTTCAGAGGGCCGGTCCAAATGTAGGGGCGGGCCGCATTCGGCCCACGGGCCTTAGTTTGGGGACCCCTGCTATATAGTATTGAAGCCTGTATCCGCCACTGAATAAAGCTTCAAAAAGGTAATTCTGACAGTCACAATTCTGACTTTTTTCTCAGAATTGTGACATATAAAACCGTGAATGTGAGTTAAAAAGTTAGAATTGTGAGATATAAACTCAGAATTGTGATATATAAAACCACAATTGCAAGTTATAAAGTCAGAATTGCGAGATACAAACACAGTTCTCACTTTTTCTTAAAATTGCATGATATTAACTGGCAATTCTGACTTTTTTTTCCTCATAATTGCATGATATAAACTCACAATTGGGAGTTATAAAGTCAAAGTCAGAATTGCAGGATATACAGTAAACTTGTAATTCTTACATTTTTTCGCAATTTGGACTTTTCTCAGAATTGCATGATAATAACTTGGAATTGCAAGTTTTAAAGTCAATAAACACAGAATTGCCTGATATATACACGCAATTACAAGTTATGAAGTCAAAGTCAGAATTGCAGGATAGAAACTTTAAATTCTGACTTTATCACAACTGCGAGTTAACCGTGCAATTCTGACATGATATTTGCATGATATAAACTCACAATTGCGAGTTATAAAGTCAATAAAGGCAGAGTAGCATGATATAAATTCACAATTCAGACTTTTTTTTTCTCAGTATAAATATGCAATTCAGACTATTTTCTTGCAATTGCAAGTTACATCATGCAATTGACTTTTTTCTCTCAAAATTGCATTATATAAACTCCCAACTGTGAGTTATAAAGTCAATAAAGTCAGAATTGCGACAGAAACTTGCAATTCTGACTGTCACAATTGCTATTTACCATTTTGCAATTCTGACTTTTTTTTTTTTTTTGCAAGATATAAAACTCACAATTGCGAGTTATAAAGTCAATAAAGGCAGAATTGCATGATATAAACTCACAATTCTGACTTTTTTTCTCACAACTGTGAGTTTACATCTCGTAATTCAGACTTTATTTCTCAGTATAAACATGCAATTCTGACTTTTTTTCTAGAATTGTCTGATACAAACTTGCAATTCTGACTTTTTTTCTCAGAATTGTGATATATAATACCACTACTGCGAGTTAAAAAGTCAAAACTGCGAGATATAAACTCAGTTCTGACTTTTTTTCTCAAAATTGCATTATATAAACTTGCAATTCTGACTTTTTTCTCAGAATTGCTTAATATAAACTTGCAATTGGGAGTTATAGAGTCAGAATTGCAGGATATAAACTTATAATTCTGAATTTTTTTCTAGCAACTGCAAGTTTACATCTCACAATTCAGATTTTTCCCCTTAGAATTGTGATATATAAAACCACACCTGCGAGTTATAAAGTCAGAACTACGAGATATAAACTCAGTTCTGACTTTTTTTCTCAGAATTGCATAATATAAACTCGCAATTGGGAGTTATAAAGTCAAGGTCAGAATTACAGGATATAAAATTGTAATTCTGACTTTTTTTCAAAAACTGCGAGTTTACATCTCGCAATTCTGACTTTTCTTAGAATTGCATGATATTAAGTCAGAATTGCAACTTATAAAGTCAATAAAAAAATTGCATGATACAAACTCGCAGTTGCAAGTTATAAAGTCAATAAAGTCAGAATTGTGGGAATTATTACTTTTTTTACTTAGAATTGTGAGATATTAACTTGCAACTGTGAGTTATAAAATCAATAATGTTAGATTTGCAGGACATAAACTTGCAATAGTGAGTTTTTCTCGCAATTTTGAGTTTACAAATTGCAATTCTGGCTGTTTTCTCAGAACTGCATGATATAAACTAAACTAAACAAACTAAACAACTAAAACTAAACTAAGAAACAAAATAAAATGCTGACATTTTTCTCAGAATTGCAGGACATAAATTACAATTCTGACATTTTTTCAGAACTGTGATATAAACCCACAATGGCAAGTTATAAAGTCAAAATTGGGGGATATAAACTTGCCATTCTGGTTTCTTTTCTCAGAATTGTGAGAGATAAACTTGAAATTGTGGGGGGAAAAAAACTTCTTTTTGTCCTAGCAGTTTTGAGTTTTTAATCACAAAATTCTGAGAAAAGAAACCAGAATTGCAAGTTTATATCCCCCAATTCTGACTTTATAACTCGCAATTGTGGGTTTATATCTCACAATTCTGAGAAAAGAAGACAAAAATGAGAAGGAAAAAAAAGGTAATTGTGATTTGTTAAATATTTTTTATGTAGTGGCGGAAATTGGCTTCCATACTTTAGCTCACCAAGACTGTATCTACTTGATCAAAAAACATAGCAATATTGTTGTTGGTGACTATAGCCTATGGTGGTTAGCGCACTGACATCCACCCAACACTTTCTAGTCAATCTTCACTGTCCTGACATTTAAAGGGTCAAAAAATAAATAAAAATAAAAATAAAAACACACATAATTGTAAAATAGCCTGTTATTACAATTTAAAATAACTGTTTTCTGCTATTCAAAATGTAATTTATTCCTGTGATGACAAAGCTGAATTTCCATTAGCCATTATTCCAGCTGTCAGTGTCATATGATACTTCAGAAATCATTCAGAAATTTGTTCAAAAACCATTTCTTATTATGAACAATGTTGAAAAAAAGGTTGTTGCCTATTAATTTTGTGGAAATTGTGATGCTTTTATAATAATAACAATTATTATTATAACTGATAGTAGGCTGATGAATCAGAAGGAAAGGAAGAGGAGAAAAAAAAAAAAAAAAACACATGGTTGATGAAATGTTCAGCTGGGAACAATATGATTTTCCATGACCTTAATGGTCTTATTGGTGAATCTGATTCATTGTAGAAGACTTTTTGGGAGAGATAGTTATGAAGGATAATCAGGGTCCAACATACACTGGTCAATGGCTAAGAACTAACTGAGCTAAGAGACACTGATGGATAAACACACACCCACACCTGGGCCAAAAACACACAACCCACTGAAATTCTCTTATGAGGCTACAGTGGCCAATTTAGGCAAAGTGTGTGTTATGTCAAAACTGAGGAGCCTGCTTAATCACAAGTCTGTGCGTAAGCTTGCCGAGTGTGTCCGTTTGTATGTGCGCGCATAACCTGCAGGGAAATATTTGTTGGTTGATGATGATTGCGACTGTCACAGTTTCCTTCAGCATTGCCATGTCGGAGTCTGAGGATAGACAGTCTCAGCCAGTGAACACTGTACCTAATGAGAGTATGTGTTTTAGTCTGGAGACCAATCTAGAATCACATTATCTTCTCACTCAAGCTGAGATAAAACAGTCCTACAGTCTCACCAAACTTGCAAACATTTCCATTGTATAAATTCCTCCTCCCCCTACATGGAAAAAACAAAAATGAAAGTGCTTAGTAAAAACTATATATACACTGTTCACATATTTTGGGGTCAGTAAGACATTAATGTTTTTGACGCGCATACATGGTTCTCTCATGAGAGTGCATCGAAGACACATGGAAGAGAAGAAATTGAATTAAGTAAGTATTTTTGCTTTCTTTGCACAAAAAAAGTCATCTCGTAGTTTCATAAAATTAATATTGAACCACTGATGTCACATGGACTATTTTAACAATGTCCTTACTACCTTTCTGGGCCTTGAACGTTTCAGTTGCATTGCTGTCTATTCAGCGTCCGAAAGCTCTCGGATTTCATCAGAAATATTCTAATTTGTGTTCTTAAGACGAACAAAGGAATTGGTTTGGAATGACATGAGGGTGAGTAATTAATGACAGTATTTAATTTTTTGGGTGAACTATCCCTTTAATGACCAACACAGTTTACCAAGAGGAGTGCAAATTAAAAACCATCACAGCCATGTCAAACACAAAATGGGTTAAGACATGCTTTTTTTGTTGGTGTTAAATTCTGGCACAAATAATTATTCTTAACTATTTTTGTGGAAACCATGATACAACTGAATACAAATGAAAAGCATTTATTTAAAAGTAGACTTTTGTAACATTATTAATAGGGGTGTTTGCAACGCAGGAACCTTTTCATAGTTCCTAGAATTATTGGCAGAATTTCTAGCTTTTTGGCATATTCGCACTGCAGTAACTAAGAACGTATTTAGCTCTAGGAACTCAGTTTGGGTGAACTAAATTAGCTCCTACTTCAGAGTAGGCGCAAAAACAGTTTTATAGAGGGTTTACACTTCTGTCATGATTTGGTCAGTTACCCGGATGCGTGGCCATACTGGCGATACTCGGATGTAAACAACAGCATAGACTGCACGGTTAATGTACTACTGAATACGTTGTTCTGCTAATTCATGCTGTCTAAACCACAAAAAAAAAAAAAAAAAAAAAAACCTGTAGAAGCTGCTAAATCATATAACGAATGACTAGTAAGCAGGAAAGGGTGCAATATTTTCATAAACCAAAGTTAATAGGTGGTAAAGATACATACAAGCACTAATAATTAAGATATTAGTCTAATATTTCATCTACCGGACCAGAAATGATAATAACAAACACAAATGTTGTCAAGATTCTTGATCTGGAAATCCTGGTTCAGTTTGGCCAACCACAAATGCCTTTTGTTCCTCAGACAGTTTTTTGCACTCTTCCACTTGATTTGTTACGACTTTTGACAGTCTGTAGTACTCCACAAATGTTTTTCCCAGTCCGACCGATTAGTACAGGCCAAAACATGACAATAATTGATCATTTTCAGCATCAATAATCAGAAAAATATGCAAGTTTTTTTCAGTTCATGGAACATCGAAAACATGTTCATGGAGTAAACATTGTCAGCTGCTTGTGCGAATGCAACCAGGAAAACGACCCGAGGGGGAAACTGGTTCTTTAAGAACCACCATGCCGGCTAGTTCTAATGCCGCGTTCTAGGCAGGTTTTTGAGCCCGTAAGTCACGACTTCAAACCATGACTCACGACTTTGTAGCGTCCAGGCAAGTCACGCCATAAACACCACATCCGTAGGGGCTGCCATTGTTGTTTCGCGGGCTATGTGACGTCGGAACGCAGAACTGGGAGTACATCAATCTAGTACGAGTTCACGGGTGGGAAGTCACGGGTTTGACTGAGGTTCCAGTGCACTATCACGGGTAGAAGGTTGTAAAAACACGGGTAACGGGTTGCCTGGAATGCGGCATTATGCTGCGTTCAAGTACTCCTGGGACGTTCGTACTTATGAGTTGACAAGTCGTCATTACGACATCAGGTGCATTCAAGTCACTTTGGTCAGAACAAGATAGCAATTTACCTTTTCTTCATAAAATTCTGCGTTTTTTTTTACCCTGGAAATCCAGAGGTCTCACAAGAGCACAATTTGAATTGTCTCTGCAAGACACTCTGGCATCGAGCAATGATGCAGGTTACTGCAATACGTAAGCAATTGTGGGAACCAATCAAATCGGTGTATCTGATGTAGGCGGGCCAGAGGCGAGCTAAGCTGATGACGACAGCACTGCGACGTCCGAATCATATAGCAAACTTTGAAAGATCGCTGTTGCTACAGATGAACAACAAGTTGTTTGAAACGGCTTTGGCCGCTACAATGAACGAGTTAGACTTGGCTTTCCATATAAAAGAGGAACAGAAAACCGAAAACTCGAATCGTTCCTTTGCAAGAAGGACGTTTTTGCTGTTTTGCCGACTGGATACGGCAAGAGTTTAATCTATCAGTTCACGAGTTCACGCTTACATATAATTAGCCGGAGAATAGTAGTGCATGTTTGGCGTGCTGTCCGGTGAAGGGCTCCGAGCTCGGGAGTGGCCCGAACCCAGAGTACGTTACCCCCCAATAGGAGTGATGAGATGGGGTGGTGGAGGTTTACTGATAAACCATCGAGTGAATTGAGGTGAGTCAGCTGTATTTAAACCTATGGCGCTGATTGACTTGTGATGTTAACGCTAAGCATCTGACGCGCTTCTCCCGAACTTTGTTAATGAAACATCATTTAGCTCTGCTGGTAGCTAAGCGTGTATTGTTGTGATTGGTCGTGGCGTTATTCAATTGCGTGCAGTTAGAGTTTCAAATGCATGCTTGGTGCCACCCCTCGAGTTAGGCAGTTTTCATTGCTCGATCCCAGACCCTTAATCTTAATAGATTAGGGTCTGGATTTTTCCAGGCTACGTTTTTTTTACTTTAAATTTACAAAATGACGAATGTGCATCATTGAGTTTTTGTTTATTTCTCTTTGTATTGAATTTATAATACAATAATTTAATATTTTGTTTATGTAACTTATATAGTTTTATTGGACATTACAAAAATAATAATTGTATTTATTTCAACAAATTTACCGTCGATACAGACGCTTCATATCTATAGTCTTTGGCTGCATCCACTGCATCCAACACATTTTCTCACTGACACGCCCCCAACTCGGAAACTTGGGGTTTGAAGAAAATTTTGATTTTCCCACTCATAATAACGACTTTGTGGTGCCGTTCAGGTGCGTTCAACTTGTAAACACGATCTATTCGTGACTTGAACGCACCATTAGAACTACGCGGTACGAAAGCGCAAGATTCCAGGGACAAGCAATTTGGGTGTCCACACCAGATATGACGCGATAGCATCAATCAAATATCACAGACAAACAAAAGCACGCGTGGGCAGACTCTTTCTGAAAGTGCGCTGCACTCGCAATGAAATGTATACGTTTATAATCTAAATCATAAATAGATCTTTGTTATAGAATACACTTGTTGGCTCGCATTGAGTTTGCAGTTTTAATGCACATCTTTGCTTTAAAGGGATAATTCACCCAAAAATGAAAATGATGTAGGTGACTTTGTTTCTTCAGCAGGACACAAACCAAGATTTTTAACTAAAACCGGTGCAGTCTGCCAGCCATATAATGGCAGTGGATGGGCACCAGACCTTTAAAAGTAAAAAAAAAAAAACATGCACAGACAAATCCAAATTACACCCTGCGGCTTGTGACGATACATTGATGTCCTAAGACACGAAACGATCATTTTTTGCGAGAAACTGAACAGTATTTATATCATTTTTTTACCTTTGATACACAGCCACATCCAACTGTCATGAAGACAAGATGAGCATCCGGCACGATACATGTGTACACGCTCTGGCGTAGTATACGCAAACGCCGGAAGCGATCTGTCGCATGTATACGACACTCATTGTTTCCACAGTGCACAGAGATTGTGGGTATAGCGGCTATTCAAAATGGTAATTACTTGCACTTATCCTGATTGTTCAAACCGATTTAAAGCTAAAAGATTATGTTTGCTTGTGCAAACTCATCCGGGACTGTTGACTTTTCACAGATTTTCCCCTTCCGGCGTTTGCGTATACTACGCCAGTGTGCGTACACATGTAGGGAACCGGATGCTAAACTCGTGCTCAGGACAGCTGGACGTGGCTGTGTATCAAAGGTAAAAAATTATATAAATACTGTTCAGTTTCTCGCAAAAACTGATCGTTTCGTGTCTTAGGACATAAATGTATCGTCACGAGCCGCAGGGTGCAATTTGGATTTGTCTGTGCATGCTTTTTTTTTTTTTTTTTTACTTTTAAAAGGTCTGGTGCCCATCCACTGCCATTATATGGCTGGCAGACTGCACCGGTTTTCGTTACAAATCTTTGTTTGTGTTCTGCTGAAGAAACAAAGTCACCTACATCTTGGATGCCCTGGGGGTAAGCAGATAAACATCAAATTTCCATTTTTGGGTGAACTATCCCTGTAAGTTATTTTTTAAATCTGAGGTAAACTATCTGTTGTTGTTTTGAGCATGGCTATAAGGTCACACAAAATTACATTCAAACTCACATTAGACATATTTAACACTGAATAAAGCACATAATCATTACTTGAGATTATTAACATCATGGAAATAGAAACCATTTCTAAAATAAAAATGTCATGTGTCGCCATTGCGGCTAGTTAGGACAAAAAAACTTTGATTAACATGGAAAAGTTACCTTTTATTGCATTGCTTGTAGTTAGGGCACGGTGTTACTGAAAATTAATTTCTTAAACAAATTAATGAATTAATGTATGAAATGACAATCAAACTCATTATAACTGTATAATATACATTAAAATAAGCTTTCACATTCCTAATAATATAAATAGAAAATAAAAACAATGGAATACATAATTTGATGACAAAATACATCAAAAAATTCTAATAAAACATATATGAAATAAACAGTGATTTCTCCCATGCAAGCTTCTTTTTTTTGCATTTCACAATTGTACATTCAGATGTGATTTAGCTCCTGACACCCACTCAACTCTGTTAACTATGAGTGTGGTTGTTCTGGTCATGTAATTAGTATAATGTTAGGAGTGAAGGGGCTCTATTGAGAGCAGTGAGAGAGAGTTTAAGAAAACAGAGGGTGCCTTTTCTTAGTAGCCTACGGGTTACCACGACATTCTCAAGACTCGGCCAAATTGTTCTGCAAACATTGTCGATACATTCCCTACACATTTTCAATGATTTCCCTAAACAGCCTATGTGTAGCTGTGGAAGTCAATGCATTCCATCAGCCTGTCTTTACACCGTCAGTGGTCCCTCTGCATACTGTCTACAAATTGTCAGTATAATGTCTTAAAATTACTCATTTGTTCCTGTTGTCATTATGTTTTTAGCAGACAGGGTCCTGAACTGGATTTCAACTCTGCATACATCAGTTGGACTCCAACACTGCTGATAATCAAACGAAATACAGTAACCTTTGACCTCCAAACTGCTTTTAGATTGCATGATTATGCACATATGGTGACATCACTGTTAAACATTAAATTCATATCTACATATCTAATATCTCTGATGTCTCGTTGTTCTCATTTTGATTAAGAGGAGCAGCTCAAGGTTACGCAGACCTGCAAACGTCTACATCTCAGACGTGAAGTAATGTACAGTCTAATTCTTCACTTCTGTACCCACTACACCACCCTTTGTCTTGTATATCTTTCCTCTTTGTCTCCTGTTACCCTTTTCTCTGTCTCTCTAAGGTCAGATGAGAAAACCAGAGTGGCCTATAAGAGCCAAAGCAGACAAACAGCATGAGGACAAAGTATTAACAAGCCAGACAGTAAAGTGTCACATCGCAAGGACTTATGTGTCCAAATCCAGCCAGGAAGGGGACAGAAAGACAAGATATGCACTCTTGTGAGTGAGAAAAAAAAGTGATAATGTTTGAATTATGGGTCAAAGTGGAGAGTGCAAAGAGAATAAAGTTCAGGAATAGTGATAATCTAAGCGCGAGAGAGATTGCTTTCCTCTCTAGGGTGTCTTTTTGGCCGAATATCAAACTTCAGTTGTAGTAGAGAGACCCTCTAACCCCAGTGACCCACCCACGCGTCCACCTCCACTTCTGCTCTGTGTAACTCATCCAGTCCAGTGAAGAATATTAAGGCTTACACCACATCCACAGGAAAGAGGGGTCAGGATCAGGAAGAAGGGGCCAGACAACCTCACATTGGCCTTTAAATCAAAATGATTGGAGCGTATTTCAGGAGGAAGGCCTCGTCATTTACCTCTAATGGTCTACAGCAGGAGGGAAACACTGCGGAAACGTCTCGAACGTCAGGATTGGATGGCTTGCTGCGTGGTTGTCTCTCCTGATCACCGACTCAGTGTTCCCTAGACAAAGAGCCTGATTAATAGAGTGCTGCAGGGATTACTTACTTTTGTAGGTCAAAACCCAGAAATGAGTTAACATTTTAGAACTTCCGGCTCCATCATTCTGAAGTCAAAAATGATTCTTGTGACTACAGTCGTGGCCAAAAGTTTTGAGAATTACATAAATATTGGAAATTGGAAAAGTTGCTGCTTAAGTTTTTATAATAGCAATTTGCATATACTCCAGAATATTATGAAGAGTGATCAGATGAATTGCATAGTCCTTATTTTCCATGAAAATTAACTTAATCACTGCATTGTTAAGAAGGCTTCAGGGCATCCAAGAAAGTCCAGCAAGCGCCAGGATCGTCTCCTAAAGAGGATTCAGCTGCGGGATCGGAGTGCCACCAGTGCAGAGCTTGCTCAGGAATGGCAGCAGGCAGGTGTGAGCGCATCTGCACGCACAGTGAGGCCAAGACTTTTGGAAGATGGCCTGGTGTCAAGAAGGGCAGCAAAGAAGCCACTTCTCTCCAAAAAAAAAAAACATCAGGGACAGATTGATCTTCTGCAAAAAGTATGGCGAATGGACTGCTGAGGACTGGGGCAAAGTCATATTCTCCGATGAAGCCTCTTTCCGATTGTTTGGGGCATCTGGAAAAAGGCTTGTCCGGAGAAGAAAAGGTGAGCGCTACCATCAGTCCTGTGTCATGCCAACAGTAAAGCATCCTGAGACCATTCATGTGTGGGGTTGCTTCTCATCCAAGGGAGTGGGCTCACTCACAATTTTGCCCAAAAACACAGCCATGAATAAAGAATGGTACCAAAACACCCTCCAACAGCAACTTCTTCCAACAATCCAACAACAGTTTGGTGAAGAACAATGCATTTTCCAGCACGATGGAGCACCGTGCCATAAGGCAAAAGTGATAACTAAGTGGCTCGAGGACCAAAACGTTGACATTTTGGGTCTATGGCCTGGAAACTCCCCAGATCTTAACTTGTAGTCAATCTTCAAGAGGTGGGTGGACAAACAAAAACCCACTAATTCTGACAAACTCCAAGAAGTGATTATGAACGAATGGGTTGCTATCAGTCAGGATTTGGCCCAGAAGTTGATTGAGAGCATGCCCAGTCGAATTGCAGAGGTCCTGAAAAAGAAGGGCCAACACTGCAAATACTGACTCTTTGCATAAATGTCATGTAATTGTCGATAAAAGCCTTTGAAACGTATGAAGTGCTTGTAATTATATTTCAGCACATCACAGAAACAACTGAAACAAAGATCTAAAAGCAGTTTAGCAGCAAGCTTTGTGAAAACTAATATTTGTGGCATTCTCAAAACTTTTGGCCACGACTGTACAAAAAATCGAGGTTGAACCACTAATGTCACATGGACCATTTTATCGATGTCCTTAACTATCTTTCTGAGCCTTGAACGTGGTAGTTGCGTTGAGGTCTATTCAGGGTCAGACAGCTCTTGGATTTCATCAAAAATATCTTAATTTGTGTTTCAAAGATGAACGACGGGTTTGGAATGACATGAGGGTGAGTAATTAATAACAGATTTTTTTTATTTTTGGAAGAACTATTCCTTTAACGGTGGTGACGTTGAAATCACGCAACTAGTTTGTTTATAGGCTACATTTAGATTTTTACTTCTCAATTGAATTTAGGTTTCAAAATTGAGAAAAGTTGTGTTCATTTGTGAAAATGATCATGATAAACAGAACATATAAGAATCATAAACTTTTGTTATGTTGTTATGTTTGTTATGTTATGTTTATTCTCTTCCTCTCTCTTTCTGTCTGTCTGCTTGTCTGTCTAAACTTCATTATTAACTGCATTAGTTTGCTATCAATGGCTCAAATGTCATTACTAGGTCTAAAATGGCATTTTGGAATTAGCAACAAAGGCGTTGGATTAGCTGCGTAAGAAATTAATCCTACTCACAATAGCATTTTAAGGACATAAAACGGACAAATGTCTTGAAATAAATGATCTGATCCATGTCTTGAGGTGGTAACCATAGTATAAGCAGAATAATTGACTTCGCTCAGTTAAATTCTATGAAAATAATGCACACCCAAGGTGCACCACCTTCCTTACTTATACTACGGGGCCGTTGAATGCTTGAATCTGATTGGCTGACGAACATTCTAATGGTGTGTATTATTTTCAGGGAAACGCACGGCAAACGTAGTTCCAGGCAGCTCTTGACCGCATTACATGTCTTTATCACTTCACCACATGATTTCAGTTATTTCAAAGGTCCTTACAGCCTAAAACAGCAAAATAACCAAAACCCACAACGACACTGGCCAAACAAATCAATACAATAAACAACAGGATAAAAACGAACAGATTATTTTTATGTTTTTGCCACAAAATTATGTTTTATTATGTACGGATCTCTCTCCCTTACAGACGCAGACACATACAGTTTGCACACACGTTAACATACGCGCTAATGTTAGCATTCTGACAATTAACAACTTAAAAACTACATGATATTTCTCACAAGCAAGGTAACAATGGCGCTGTTCCTGAGAAAGATGAATTTAAGCAACCTTTAAGAGACGCACAGACTGAGAGAGGTAATTCACGAGTTTAATCTCTCTCTCTCTCTCTCTCTCTTTCTGTCTAAACATCATTATTAGTCTACTATCAATGGCTCAAGCATCATTACTAAGTCTAAATTGACATTTTGGAGTTAGCAACGGAGGTGTTGGATGAGCAGCGGAAGAAATTAATCCTACTCACAATAGTGTTTTAAGGAAAAACCAGACGAATGCCTTGAAATATATCATCTGATTGATGTCTTGAGATGTGGTAACCGTAGCATAAGCAGAATAATTGACTTTGATCCGTTGAATTCTTAGAAAATAATGCACACCTGAGGTGGTGATGTGGGCACAATGTCAATTATTCATTAAGTAATCATAACTGTGTACGAAAACGATTACAACGATTAAGTGCTCGCTGTTTTACCACCTCTAGTGTTCATTTCTGATGGAAACTGCAGTGATATGTACTTACTGGTACATCTTCGCATCTTGCTAAAAAGTTTCCAGAAGTACGTTTTTGTCATGAGACCAGGTAGGATAACCCAAAAGCCAATGGAAAAATCTTAGTGAGTTTTTGTCAAAGGAACCTGGGTAATGCTAACCTGTGGGTTGTCCTACAAAAATACGTCATCACTGCCGCACTCTACAGAGATTTATGTAGAGCAGAGGCATGAAAAGTTGGATAAAAGAACAAGCCTCATAGGGCTTTGCTAAATTCACTTTAAAACAAAGTGGAAAATGAAGCTTTCATTTTAGCCGTGCTCCGACTCCCCCACCTTCATATTGAGTCACGACGTGGTTCAGAGAAGCTTAAGATGATTTCATTCTCTGGAGAGGGCATGCAGAATGGAAAGATAATGTATATAATCTTCAATCAACATCAATGACTTAATCAGTGACGTGTAGTGAATGTAACTGTCTGCAAGAGAGTTGGGGTGGGAAAGAACAGAACAAGAGGGAGACGGGGAACGTGGTCCTTTCATTCGAATGAAGATGTGTCAGCAGTAATGGTTGTGTTTCTCTCTGGGACTGCTTTATTATTAATGACAGTGTGGCAGAAACCTAATCTGACTACACGCTTTCCTGTCCGCTCTGCTCTCAGCTGCGGGAGAACACCAAACAGGCTGATGCAAGACCGAAAGCATAGAAAGAAACACACACAAAGGGTTTGTCAAACATACTGAACACTGATTCTTCATTTGATACCCTCATACTGGAGGAGCTGAACTTAGTGCAAGCAGAGGAGTCATAACGGATCATGCACACCCTTAGATTTCGGAGCCAAGTGGATTTTAAACGAAACTCCCTAAAACATTATTATTGTGGGTAAAAACAAATAAATAAAAGTTACACTGCGACACTTTCTTTTCTACCTTTCACTGACTTCTTTATGCATTTGGGCTTCAGTCTTTCCCCAGTTTGACACTGAAAAAAATGTTTCCCCCATCAGAACCTAATAAATTAACCTTGCTCTCATCATTAAAGTGAACTTTAATTCACTTTAGGAGACCAGTTCTCCTTTCTCCACACAACATGCTTCTCAGCAAAGGTAAGCTTAGACTTTTGATTCTCTCTGCTGATGAGAGACTTGGTCACTAGAGTGCACTTTCTGTCTGACTTTTCTTAAACATGCTGAGACAGATACAGACCTTACCCTGTTTAGCGCTGAACTGGTGAGCAATTCCAGCTGCAGTGTTGAACCGATTCCCCATTGAGAGTCTCTGCATTATCCTGTCCTCTCTTGCATTTGTCTTCCATGGACGACCACCCTTTTTGAGAGAACTGAATGAGTTAGTGACATTGTAAAGATGAAATATTTAAGTAATTACAGATTTGGAATAACCAACTTCTCTGGCTATGGCTGAACAGGTCATCCCTTTGGCCTTTATCTGGACAAACCGCTGTCGAAGAGTTTCAGTCACTTTAGAATGGCTCACCATCCTGCAAAGCTATTGAAAACTAGAAAGTTGTCAAATAATTCAAGAAATTAGCACCAGGTGCCAGATTAACATCAACAATTTGGAGGTATCTGTGTTTTTTTTCTGATTTAAGTTTTTTTTATACTGTGCTTCAGAACATATTTATCATGAAATCTGCATAAAAACTGCAGTTTTACTCCAGTTAGAATAATTTCAAATAGGACTAAGTGACCTTGAAATTTGGGAAATTTTAGTTGTTCTCTAATTTTGCTCTTCACTGTGTGTGTGTGTGTGTGTGCGTGTGCGTGCGTGTGTGTGTGTGTGTG
>NC_133382.1:21980256-22036387 GCF_049309525.1 Garra rufa
ATATATATATATATATATATATATATATATATATATATAAATAAAAGCAGAATTAATTAAGATATTAGCCTAATATTTCACCTACATGACCAGAAATGATAAGAACAAACATGTTGTAAAGATTCTTTCCCTGGAAATCCTGGTTCAGTTTGGCCAACAACAATTGCATTTTGTTCCTCAGACAGTATTTTACACTTCTCCTTCATTTGTTAGAACTTTTGGCAGTCTATAGTACTCCAAATGTTTTTCCCAGTCCGACCGATTAGTACAGCCAAAAACATGACAATAACTGATCATTTTCAGCAGCAATAATCAGCAAAATATCAAGCGTTTTGTTCGGTTCAGTGGCATAGTTTATGCTCAATGCCGCCAATATGGCCAATTGACTCACCGTGAGAACATCAAGATGGATGTACATTATCCCACTTATTACACAGCTACTTGCTTTAAAACTAAATAATTGGACACAAAATATTGATTTGAGTTTAAATATTTAAAGGGAAAGCTTCCATGAAGAAAGCAAGAAGAAGGTTAAAACTACATGCCATTTCAGTACATGAATAATTATGGCAATAAAAGACATTGATTTAAGATGAAACTCTCTTAAAATCTTACTTTTCAAGCACTCCTTTTTTAATTTTCAGATCTCACTTTTCAAATCATGGATCACAAATCATTTAGTTCACAGAATAATTCACAATACGCAAAGTCCTGATCTGATCTGAATCAAATGATGCAAAGTTCCAATCTAAGGGTGTGTTCACACTTGTAGTTCGGTTCGTTTGGTTCGGACCAAAAAGGAAAATTATACATTTGGTTCTGGTCCTTTTAGCATTCACACTGCATTTTTGACAGTGAAACCTAAAAATACTGATCCTAAAGGCATAGTGATACGTTCATAACCTGATTGGTCAGGTTGAATGACACACTAAGGGTGTGTTCACACTTGTCGTGTTTGGTTTGATTGCTCTGTTAGTGCGGTTCATTTGAGTGAGTGTGAACGCTGTCATCCGAGCTTTGTTGTGCACCAAACAAGCGGACCTAAGCCTCTAAAAAGATGGGTCTCAGTCCGCTTTCAAACGAACTCTGGTGCGGTTTGAATGAAATATGAATGCAACATGGACCAAATACTTCTAAACAAACCAAAAACAGGAAGTAATGACAAGATACGATGCTATGCAACATGATTTCATGAAGGGAACAAGAAGTGTATTTAAAACAAAACAAGCAGAGGGCATTTGTGGAGCAACAAAGAGGTGAAGTGCCTTTTTATGAGCTCTTTGTGAGTTCACAGGTGGTAAAAAATAAAATCATATGCACGGAACAATGAGCGAGCTTCGTATAGCTGACGGCATTGTGTGTACTGTATTCGACTTAAAGCAATCAGGCTGTGAATGTATCACTATGCCTTTAGGTTCGGTATCTTTAGGTTTGCTTTCTAAAATGCCAGTGTGAACGCTAAACGGACCAGGACCAAATGATTTTTCTTTTTGGTCCGGACCAAATGGACCAAACAAACCGAACTACAAGTATGAACACACCCTTAAGTCAAATGATTTGCAAACCCTTTTCTGAAAGTCCGGATCTGAATCAAAAGATTTGCGATACGCGATCCAATTGAAGCACTTCGAAAAAGTGAATCTACTACAGAACTAGTTTGATACTTTTATGACATTAACTGAAATAGGTAAAAAGTATGTTTTTTAATTGCATGAAGAAATGTGCTTATTGAAAACATTAAACATTTATTTCATAGATACATTGTCTTTTAATAATTCAAGCACTTTTCAAGTACCTCTTCAGGAATACTGCTATTTTCAAGGGTTTTCCAGGCCTTAAATTTCAAAAAGTCAAACTCAAGTTCTTCAAGCACTTTAAGCACCTTTTATGAACCCTGTACACAGAATTTTGATTTGAGTTTTAATATTTCATTAGCCATCCAAACACAGTTTCCACGAAACAAAAATGTTCTTGGCAAGCAAATAGCGCCGACTGCAATTACCCAGATGAGCCGGTGTTTTTAGTTCTTACCGGTTGTTATCGGGGAATAACATACCTTGGAATTGGGTGACTGACCAATCAGAATCGAGTATTCTGTGTAGCCATGTAATAATATAAAATAATGTACACCCGAGGTGTAAAGGTCTGCATTATTTTCTAATAATTTAACGGCCTGTTGTCAGTTATTCTTTACTTATTGGTAATTTCAGAGCCAAGATAAACTTAAAAACAAAAAGAAATCACCAGTGTTCCACAGAAGAAAGTGATTAATTTGGGTGAACTCTCCCTTTACTAATACGAAGAACAAGAGGAAAACAGAAATTAGTGACACAAGAAGTAGGCTTGAAAACACTGTTACCTCTGGCCAGCTACACTCAAACCCTGTTCATCTTCCTGTCTCATGTCATCCATCCCTTTCATCAGTCTTTCTCAATCACCTCACTATCAGCTCTGAGCGGCAACGGCAGGACTGTGTGATGGAGAGGGAGCTGGAGGATTATGGGTCGCTGTGTTGGCTGCTGGTTTGTTTTGGCATTTCATCAGACAGTGAGATCTCAGTAGTGAGCGAGTCTTGAGCGATGAGTCTGTCCCGCTGGCCCTTTGTGTCTGAAGACCTGCAAAAACTGACGTGAATGAACTATCGAAGGAAACATTGGTTATTAATAATAAAACTGGGAACAAAAACACCTCTCTCTTCACAACCCCGTTGAATGAAAAGTGTACAGAACATAACTGATTGACATATTTAATGTCCATTTGGAGGAGGAGATGATTTATAACAGCACAGGTTGTAAACTCATAATCATCAACAGAATGAAACGGGTACATGAACTGTTGCTCAGATGAGGCTTTAACAAAATTAATCTGAGAAGACTTGGCAGAGGACAAACAACCAGGTATACAGTAGAGGTATGTTACTAAAATACAGGATTTGATATTCACTTTGCATATTTCATTTAAGACTTTGAAGCTTGACAAAAGTTTCAATCTGGTTTGTATAGAAAATAAAACAAGGCAAGGACAAACAAAAAAGTGAATCAAATGAACAAACATCAGTGCACCATGATTTTGATTTGTATTTATGTGGACTATAGGATTAAACTAAATACAGTAACAGTACAGAGTGAGAGATTGATGCTGCTTGATTGCAAATCAATATCTAAAAGAACAAAATGATAAAAACATGCATGAATTTAATCATATTTTATCCCTTTAAATGGGATAGTTCACCCAAAAATGAAGATCGTGTCATTAATTACTCACCCTCATGTCGTTCCAACCTGTAAGACCTTCATTCGTCTTCAGAACACAAATTAAGATATTTTTGATGAAATCCAAGAGCTTTCTGATCCCCATAGACAGCAAGGGTCCTTCCCTGTTCAAGGCTCAGAAAGGTACCAAGAACATAGACAATGTAGCCCATATGACATCAGTGGTTCAACCATAATTTTATGAAGCTACAAGAATACTTTTGTGCACTAAAAATCAAACTACAGCTGAACCACTGATGTCACATGGATTATTTTGTCAATGTTCTTGGTACCTTTCTGAGCCTTGAATGTGGAAGGACCCTTTCCGTCTATACAGTGTCAGAAAACTCTCGGATTTCATCAAAAACATCTTAATTTGTGTTCCAAAGACAAACAAAAATCTTATGAGCTTGGAATGACATGAGGGTGAGTAATTAATGACAGAATTTTAATTTTGGGGTGGACAATTCCTTTAATGTCTGAAAAGACCTCACCTATTTCACCCAATAAATGAAGATTCTGCCAACATTTACACACCCTCATTGTTACTTATGCACCGAAATGATTTTTTACCAATAACATGAAAGACAAAATTACATTTGTCATTTAGTCGTAAACTGAAAATAAATTTGGGTAACTTCAGGGTGTAATGTTCACAGATGATAAATTAAAGCAGTCGTTGTCTTAGGCAATGAGCCACCTCTTGATATTTCAAACTAATTTTACATTCTGCTACTATAGTCTTTTTCTTACATTGAAATGCGTCCAAACCGCTGACATGTTTACCCTGTTGTACTTTTCCACATTATGTGAGCAAAATAAACGGTCAAGTTGCATCATCTGAGAAGTGCTAATTAAACGTCATTGTTTCTATCAAAACTATTTAGGCTGGAAATGATTTTTTCCTCATTTCGGCCAAATATCTTGGGTTGCTGAAATTTCAGAGCATCACTAATGTTATAAATCTATATGACATTCTATATTCCTGCTTATGCGTCACACAAAAGTTAAGTAAGATGGGGACTGTTGAGCACCAAGAATAATAAAGTACCATTTAAGTTCATATGACTCATGTCCTATATTCAAAGTCCTCTGAGTTACACAATAGATCTGAAGTATGACAGAATTTTCATTTTTGGGTGAACTAATCCTGTCTGAAATGCCTCGTTACATTTGGGGTTACCATTTCACATCAGTTTCACTGAGATTCAATTGTGGAAGTGTTGCTGTTAGGCTTCCAAGACTCGATTAATCAGCCCTCATATGTTCTTTCCAAATGCCTGCCCTCAACAACAGCTAGTCCTCATGGACTGGGCAATAAAGGAAAATGGAAATGGAAGAAAAAGGGTATATAGAGATACAACTGAAAGAAAGAAGTCAGATTCTGCACACATCGGGTTACACTGTACATTAATAAAAGCTCTGTCTACAGGGACCCTGAGGCTTTGATTAGCAATGAGAACGCACTAAAAAGGCTAAAAAATTCTCACAGCTCTGATTTTAATTTAAAAATCTCAACAGGGAATGGGCTAAAAAAGTAAAAGTCCAAAAAATATCAAAATATATTAATTTTCTATTAAATAAAAATCACTTTGGGCCCACTGAACATCACATGTATATATATGGTTAACGCTGTGCTGATTAAACTAGCTGCAGAGTAACAGGCCAGTGGAGTACAGTGTGCTAAGTTCCGAAATACAAAAATGTGCACTTTGAGCACAGAAAAATAATAATCATCCCTTTGGTTTTCTATAAACTAATGTTAAAAATACACCAAGGAGTGGTCAACACCACCAGACCACTTGATTGGCAGTCTGAAACACTCTCTCAGCAGCGGCACTCTCTAAACAATCAGACGTTTGCTGACTTTCTGAGTGCAGCTACGCCCGTTCAGCTATATCCGCCATGAGAAAACAAAAACAAACCTAAATGCTTCCACTTTAGTCTCCAAGATATGGATAAACCACTTCAGATGTGTTAAGACAACTAAAATATTTCCCTGTCACCATCTACAGCCAAAAATAAAAAAAAACACAAAATAAAAGCATTCACAGTTCTCAAAGTCCTTCCCTTAGTTTTCCCCCTCCCAAATTCGATGCCTTGTTCCCTTTGTCCTGTTTTGTGCTGCCACTCAGGAATGAGTCCAGCTGATAGGCACCCAGTGAGCTTCCGTCTCCACTTTCCTGAGCGCCTGTCTGAGCTCGTTGTAGGCAACTGTGAGGTCGTCATTCACAATGACCTTTTCGAAAAGGTAACCGTACTGGTTTTCCATCATCTGGGCCGTACTGATCATGTCCTGGAAATCCTCATCCTAAACAACAAACACATTCAGTAAAACAGTTATTTTTAAAAACATGAAATACACCCCAAGAAAGTCCAGAACACACTTTCCCACAGTATTCCGAAAACCAGCTTCCAAAAAGGACTTTCATAGATGGCCTCAACATTGACTTAATTAAAAACTATTCTGTTTTGTTTACAATAAAACAGCTTTAGATGCAGAAATGCAAAAATATCTATGTGATAAAAGATAAAACTATAAACCGATATTTAATGTTCTGCAGAGGTGGTGCACAGTTAGAGTTATAGTTTGAGGTCTGGATCTCCAGTGGTTTTGATCACAGAAACAGTGGAGTGAATAAACAGACCGCAATTTTATACCCTGGCATGTGTTACACATTGGCGCTTAAAAGCCTAACAAAATGATCAACAGTCATTATTCATTAAATATTTTTACTGTTCAAAACAAACTCACAGGCTAAAATCAGACATGCTTTATAACAAACACACAAAGTACTCTTTGCATGACATTGCAGTCATGGTGCAGGCTAGTTATGGACTTTCTAACATGGCCTTTGACCTTTCTAAGCTTGTGGGTCCTAAACAAGTGTTTATGTGGGCAATCTTGGCATTTGGTGCCACTCTAAGAGAACATGGCAGGGTTTGAGTGGCTTTACCAATATAGATTCAACTTTTACAACACGTAAACACGGGACCCATACTGAGAGCGATATGACGCTATAAAACATATTGCCACTCTAAATCAGGCCAGCTTTAAAGAGTTGTGCTCAGAAGTTATTAAGCACATAGTAAGTATGGAAATGTTGGAATTTGCCGTTAGCAGAGCAGACCAGACAGCGGCAAGCTCAGCGAAGCCATGGCGCATGGCCATTGTTAGACGGCAACTTCCCATCTCTCCCTGTTCTTCTGTCTTGATCAAGAGTTGAGATGCAGTCAACATTTCTGTTTCATTTGGGTCAAAGAGCTGCTGGCGTTCTGAAAATTACAGCAGTCTCTCGATCTGACAGTTATTGGCAGAACGCATCAGCAGTCGCAGTTCATTGACTTAGTCATGGCTTTAATAAAGCTCTGGTTCAACGTGGTGGATTAGCTTGTGTTTGGCCTAAATAGTCAAAGGTTTGGCCCAAGGTCTGAATGTATTTTTTCTTCATTCTGTCATCAAATAAAAACCTCATGCTAATTGAGGTATAACAGATGTTGTGCCTCCAGGGGAGTGTTATTACCAAATCTGATCAGTTTCAAGAGTTTAAATCTATTTTTCCTCTGCATTTCTTTCCGATTGTTTATTTCCCAAAGGCCCGAATGCACTCTCTTACTCAACATCCAGGTCTTCCCTCCTCAAAAGCAGAAGAATTTCTTTAGTACCAAGCTGCTGTAAGGTCTGCTTATCTCTCAATCCTTGCCGGAAAATCGATTTTTATTGGATCATATAAAAAGTGCACCTGCCCTTATCATTAAACCAGTTCAAAAAGGACATCTTTGGGTCGTCAAAAGGTCCCCGTTTTTATATTCCCAAAGTTAAGGCACTTCATCTGTGGACTGGGCTGACTTTCACTGAGTAGAGGACAAAAAAAGAAAGAAAGAAAAAAAGGAAAAACATCCTCCAATTTTAGTTTATGTTTCCATTCCTCATTACGACGATTTAATGCCAGACGACGAAACCCTCTGCTCTTCCACCTCTGATGACATTTTTATGAAATTCCACGTTTTTTTGCTGCTCCTAAAAAGAGAATGAGTGATATTTTGATCTTTTACACATTATTGTTATACAAGCGATACTAAAAGGGAGAACAATAGAGCGGACGACTGGATTCACAGAAACAAAGGGATGCCTGTTTTCTTGCACAGAGCCGACAGCGCTCGAGTTCATGGCTCTAACAGACGTAGCGTCTCCCTCTGGGAAAGAAATACTGCAAAGTCCTGGATAAAATATGTCTGTGACATTTCATCAAACACAATTTTTCTTACGTACCTATAATAGGCTGAATCTGGGTGCCTTTAACACTGTCAGGGTCTATAATGCACTTTTGCTAAGTTTTGCCAGCTACGAAGGCTTTCTTTTCCCTTTCTAGTACCCACAGTGACCTGTTGAAAGCAGGCAGACGTTGGTGTGGATTGTGTGGACAGCTTTTGGTACAGTTCATCTTATAACAGAGATAGCCAGGGCAACATTCCCACTGACAAAGGCGTAATCCTTGAGCTTTCGGGGAATTTAAAACTTTGGGGAGTATGGTGTGGTCTAATCACATTTTCAGTGGTTTGAATTAATGTGACCAGCCTCTATTCAGTTTCAAAGTTGTTGAAATAAGAATAAAGAAATAGGCTTCTAGTATAAATTGGTGAGCATGTGTATTAGGGCTGCACGATATATCAAAAATCTTTCCTGAACTTTCTACTGTCTGTTACTGGAAATTAAATTACTGGTTGATATGCTTCTCAATAAAGTTTACACACGCTTTTAGTCCGTAAAGTAGATCTCGCTCAGGACGTGCGCTGAGGAAGTTTGGCCAGGACTGGTTCCAGAATACATATATTTTTTTGTCCCGTCCATTGCTTTGGTTATCACTGTGTCAATCACTGCTATTTCGAAAGCGAATCCAGCATAAATATGCAGATGTCATTCCCAAAACAGCATGTATGTGTTAAAAAAAACAAGAGTTTTATACAATTTATAAACGGATTACAGCCTAGAAAGTGTGCAAAGCACGCTCCCTTTATTATACACTAAAAAAGTAGTTTTCTCAGTTTTGCATGATATAAACACGTAATTGTGAGTCATAAAGTCAGAATTGTGAGATACAAACTCGCAATTCTTAGAAATAAAGTATATAAACCCTTAATAGTAAGTTATACAGTCAGAATTGTGAGATATAAACTAGCTATTGTGAGTTATAAAGTCAAAAGTTGCGAGATATAATCTCACAAATCTGACTTTTCTTTCTCAGAATTGCGAGTCAAAGTCAGAATTATGAGATATAAACTTACAATTGCAAGTTATAAAGTCAAGAGTTGTGAGATATCAACTTCCTGAGATTAATGGAGAAATAAAGTATATAAACTTGCAATTGTGAGTTAAAAAGTCAAGAGCTGCGAGATATAAACTCACAAATCTGACTTTTTTCTCAGAATTGCGAGCTTATATCTCAAATTGTGACTTATTTTCTCAGAATTGCGAGTTTTTAAATCACACAATTCTGACTTCTGTTCCTCAGAATTGCGACGAGTCAAAATTGTGAGATATGAGCTCACAATTGCGAGTCATAAAGTCAAAATTGCATCATAACTCGCAATTCTTTGAAATAACGTCACAATTCTAAGAAATAGTCAGAATTGCAACTACAATTTTAAGTTTATCTCTCATATATTGGGACTTTTTTCCTCAGAATGGAAATTTTGTATCTTGTAATTCAATTACAAGAACGTACAACAATTCTGAGAACGTATCTGTCACAGTTCTGTCTGTTTTGTCATTGGTTTTTCCCATTTGTCTTCCCCCTGTCATTGTGTGATCATTTGGTTTAGTCCTCGTTTGTGTATCACCGTAATCTGTTTCACCTGTGTCTCATTATCAGTTCCCTTTATAAGTCTGCCTCTGTTTGCAGTTCAATGTCGGTCTTTAACGTTATGTACTGTGTGTGAAAGTGTTCCTGCCTTGTTCCTCTTGGAGTATTATATTAAATATCTTGTTAATTGTTAATCTCGTCTATCGTCTCGTCTCGTCCTGCACACACCGTTAACAGAAAGACGTCCCAACGTCTTCATCATCCTCCTGAAGCAGGGGAACCGCTCTCTCGAGGACCACACCAGAGACTTTGTGTTCCTCGCGCCGTTAACGCATTACCCGGACAGCTGCTTGTGCACGTTCTTCCGAAATGGACTTAATAACACCATCAAGGAGCAGCTGTCCGGGGAGGGTCCTCGAGAGAGCCTCGCTGAACACATTGAGTGGGTGCTGGCGTCCTGTGGATCTTCCTGGACTGTCGACTGCGTCGAGGAGGACGTCAGCCCCACTCATGACCCAGAGAGCAGCCAACCATCACCCCGACACGCAGAGCATGAACCCGAGCGCACCGCGGATGAGGGACTAGAGCCGCGAGCGACAGAGCCAGAGTCCTCTCCGGCTGATCAGGTGCGTGAGCCGGATTCTACATCTGCGACGGTGGATTGCGACGTAGAGCAAGTGAGGGAAATGGAGAGCCCTGCCCACTGCAACACCGCTGGGGGTGAGATGGAAAACTCTAGGGACTTAATCGACGACTTCTCCGAAGTTTTGCTACATGAATCATGTGATTTAATAGACTTTTTCACAGAGCCACTGGCTGACATAAACTTCCCACCCACCCGCCCTCTTCTGTCTGAATCTGCCTGGTCCCCGCTGGTTTCGCCCAGCCGTCCTGAGTCCCTGCTGGTTCCGCCCAGCCATCCTGAGTCCCCACTGGTTCCACCCAGCCGTCCGAAGTCTCCCAGGTCATCAGTCAGTCCCCTTGCTCACCCTCAGCCCACCATCTATGCAGTGGGCTCGCCGCAGGGATGCCAGCTAACATCGGTGGCATGGCTGGAGGATCCCTCAGCTCCGCCTCCAGCCTACGAGCCCAGATCTCCACCTCGGCCCTCCGACCCTGCGGTACCACCATGGCTCTCTACGCCCTCAGCTCCACCGTCGCCTGTCGGCCCACCAGCTCCACCGGGCTCCATCGTCCTTCCGGCTCAGCCTTGGTCAGTCGTTGACAATCCGCCGCCTCGGGACTCCACTCCTCTGGCTTCGCCTCGTCCCTCTGTCCCTCCGGCTCTGTCAGGCTCCTCCTTCCCTTCAACGTCGCCTATGTCCTCTGTTGCTCCGGCTCCGCCTCGGTCGCCAGAGCCTAAAGTTCCACCTTGGCCCTCAGGATCCGCGGTGTCTTCCTGGTCCGTCGGCTCTCCATCTCCGCCTCGGGTTCCTTCACCAGCTGCTCTGCCTCTGTCGGTCGGACCCCTGGAGTCGGCGGTCCTCCTTCCACCATGGCTCCTCCCTCCGTCGGCTCCACCGTGGGCTGTCATCCTGGCTGCAATCTGGGTCCTGCTCTCCTGCTTCAGGTCTCTCCTGCTTCAGGTCCCTCCTGTTTCCTCCCTGGCTCCTCCCACCATCGTCGCCCCCTTGGACTGTCTTTTTTGTCACCTGGTCCTTGTTCTGGTCCTCCTCCGGGGGTTGCGTCCTCCGCCGGAGCCCCCTCCCTCATTGACTCTGGTGTTCTGGTTTTTCGCCCATCTCGTTTTTTCGTTTTTTCCACGGCGCGAGGACGCGCCTTTCCGGAGGGGGGCGTAATGTCACAGTTCTGTCTGTTTTGTCATTGGTTTTTCCCATTTGTCTTCCCCCTGTCATTGTGTGATCATTTGGTTTAGTCCTCGTTTGTGTATCACCGTAATCTGTTTCACCTGTGTCTCATTATCAGTTCCCTTTATAAGTCTGTCTCTGTTTGCAGTTCAATGTCGGTCTTTAACGTTATGTACTGTGTGTGAAAGTGTTCCTGCCTGTTCCTGCCTTGTTCCTCTTGGAGTATTATATTAAATATCTTGTTAATTGTTAATCTCGTCTATCGTCTCGTCTCGTCCTGCACACACCGCTAACAGTATCAGTCTTTTTTCCTTCTCAAAATTGGACTTCATAACTCACAATTGCGAGTTTATATCTCACAATTCACAATTTTTTTCTCAGAATTGTGAGATATAAACTCGCAATTGTGAGTTATGAAGTCCCATAATAATAATAAAAAGTTGCAATTACCTTTATTTATTTTTAATCCAGTGGCAGAAACGGGCTTCCATAGCTATGAGATGATTCACAAGCATGCAAAACTTTCAGCGGTGACTAAATTCTGACCATTGCCATCAAGAAATCAACAGATATGTCTGTGATTGGCTACATTACACAATGCTTAAAGGGATAGTTCACCAAAAAATTAAAATTTGATGTTTATCTGCTTACCCCCAGGGCATCCAAGATGTAGGTGACTTTGTTTCCTCAGCAGAACACAAACAAAGATTTTTAACGAAAACCGGTGCAGTCTGTCAGTCAAATAATGTGAGTGGATGGGCACCAGACCTTTAAAAGTAAACAAAAACAAGCACAGACAAATCCAAATTACACCCTGTGGCTCGTGACGATACATTGATGTCCTAAGACACGAAACGATCGTTTTTTGCGAGAAACTGAACAGTATTTATATCATTTTTTACCTTTGATACACAGCCACGTCCATCTGTCATGAGCACGAGTTTACCATCCGGCTCGTTACACGTGTACGCGCTTTGGCGTAGTATACGCAAATGCCGGAAGCGATCTGTCGCATGTATACAACACTCATTGTTTACACAGTACACAGAGATTGTGGGTATAGCGGCTATTCAAAATGGTAATTACTTCCGCTTATCCTGATTGTTCAAACCAATTTAAAGCTAAAAGATTACGTTTGCTTGCGCAAATTCACCCGGGACTTTTCACCGATTTACCCTTACGGCGTTTGCGTATACACATGTAACGAGCCGGATGCTAAACTCGTGCTCAGGACAGATGGACGTGGCTGTGTATCAAAGGTAAAAAATGATATAAATACTGTTCAGTTTTTCGCAAAAAATGATCGTTTCGTGTCTTAGGACATCAATATATCGTCACGAGTCGCAGGGTGTAATTTGGATTTGTCTGTGCGTGTTTTTGTTTAATTTTAAAGGTCTGTTGCCCATCCACTTCCATTATTTGGCTGGCAGTCTGCACCGGTTTTCGTTAAAAATCTTTGTTTGTGTTCTGCTGAGGAAACAAAGTCACCGACATCTTGGATGCCCTGGGGGTAAGCAGATAAACATCAAATTTTCATTTTCGGGTGAACTATCCCTTTAAAAAACAGTTTGTAAATAGTAAAACTTGATCTTCAAAACAGATCTTCAATTGCTTTTGCTTTTATTTGAGGGTATTTAGCACCCTCTAGTACCCCTGTAGAACCAGGCCTGGGCTTGGCTAACTGCTCCATTTGCAACGGTGATTCCATGACTAACAATATGGGGAAAATTCCTGTAATTCTATATCAATATCAGTTTATATCAATATATAGCAAAGTACTTACAACTGCAGTTTTGTTTTCAATATTGTGTTGCACTGAAGCCTAGATGACAGACAGCTCAAACAGACATTGTGCTGCACGTGTCTCTGAAATCATTAATGTTTTAGCAGCTTCTATGAAATAATAATGGATAAACCAACCAAAAATGCTGTGTGAAAATGATTAGCATTTAGTTGAATCATAGAGGAATTCCTGTGTAAAACTGCCACGAGCTACTGTTGGCAATCTGTGTTTTGCAAAAGACGGAAAAAGAGTACGTATTGCATTTGGACACTTGTTGGGTCAATAGGTTGACAGGTGAGCACATGTTTGGAGCTCCTAACCGCATTTGACATAGAACATCTCGGCAGTAACGATCGGCATCAAGCCATCTCGGCGTGTGGTGGAGTCGGGTTCCTAGGGTCACTTATCCTGTAGCAAGCACGCCTGGCCCCGGTGCAGACTCACAGCGAGATACACAGGCAAGAGCCGAACTCTGGGAAAGTCATTAGATACCCCGCATATTCACACCACATCGCACACACACATAGCACAAACTAACGGCAGGACAGGGTAAGGGTCTGTTGTAAGTGTTAATTGATTTCATGTGTTTTCTTTGAGTGCAGTCATACAGGTGTAGTGTGAGCTCACGGGTCTCATATCAGGTTGCCGCTCAGGGGACCGGTTACACATAAACACATACACACACACACAAGGTGCACACACACGTGTTTAAGCACTAAACCAGGATATGTTTGCTAGGTCCAAAAGGAAAATGACTATAATAAATGATGTGAATGTTGCCAGGAAGTGATGAAATCTTTTAAAGAATTCTTATTTCACCAAGAGCTATGTGAGATAGTGGAACGAAAACTTAGTGAACATGACCTAAAACCCACAATAACCTATTGAGAGAGAAAGATGATAGATGGACAGATTGAAGTCGAAGCTGTGTGTGGTGTGTATTACCGAGAAGGGTTTAGACGAGTTCTTATCATCTTTGCCTGAGATGACTTTAGCGTTCCTCCTGGTCTCTTTCAAACGCTCGATGGATGGAGGCTTCACAAACACCACATAGGGTTTAAACTCGGCTGTGCGAAGATGCTTTAGCGTCTGATGGAAAGAGAATGTGAAAAAAATGAGAAAGATTAAGAGAGCAGTGTAAACCGCAGTCATTAAAGCAGCATCACTCATGCCATCATGATTTAGTTTGACACTGATACTTTTGTACATTATTACCGTTAGTAACAGTTACATTTTGACAGAAAACAGAGCAGCTGATTCACACTGAGCTCAACTGATCTGACTCCATGAGTGAAAATAAAGCACTTTGGTTAGACACATTACACTTCAGGTAGTCGAGATCCTAAGGAAATCTTCAAAACGATCAGACCACTGAACTTCACCACATTTTTTGTTTGGAGATTTTTCAACTGACTGAATTAATCATTGGCTTTAAAGCATATTGTAAACTTTTGTAGCAGCTTTTCACCACAGCTGTGATCTAGTTTGGAAAATTACCACCATTTCCACTCTTTTTCTAGCCATAAAATTATCACAAAAGTAGTCCACACTTTTTTGAAGCCATAAGATACAGCATACTTGAATTGTTTTTGTATTTTAAGATCGAAGCTTTAGTTTCAACCTGGAAGTAATGCTTAATTTTGTATATACATAACTCTATATTAATCAAATACTCTTAAAATTTACTTTTTACAGACTTTTTTCTTACAATTGCGAGTTTTTCTCAGAATTATAAGTTTCTATTTGCAATTTGTAACTTTTTCTCAGAATTGCAAGTTTATATCTTGCAATTGTCACTTTTTTCCCCAGAATTCACAATTTTGAAGAAAAAAGTTAACTGTGAGAAAAAAGTCTGAATTGTGAGATATAAACTCACAATTGCGAGAGAAAAAAGCCAGAATTGCGAGATACAAATACATTTGCGAAAAAAAATCAGTTTTGCAATTCTGACTTTATTTCTTGCAATTGTTTATATCATGCAATTCTGAGACAAAAGTCAGCATTGCAAGCTTATATCTCACAATTCTTAATTTATATCTGGCAATTGTGACCTTTTTTTTTTTTTAGAATTGTGAGTTTATATTTCGCAATTGTGAATTTTTTTTCTCAGAACTGTGAGTTTATATTTCGCAATTGTGACTTTTTTCTTAGAATCAACTGCGAAAAAAGTTAGAATTGTGAGATATAAACTCGCAATTGCAAGAAAAAAGTCAGAATTGTGAGATACAAACACGTGCAAATAAAATCAATTTCGCAATTCTGACTTTATTTATTGCAATTGTGAGTTTATATCATGCAATTTTGAGAAAAAGGTCAGCATTGCAAAGCTTATCTCTCACAATTCTTAATTATTTCTCAGAATTGAGAGTTTATATCTCGCAATTGATACTTTTTTCTTAGAACTCCAAGTTCATATCTCAGAATTGACTTTTTTTTCTCAGAATTGCGAGTTTATATCTTGCAACAGCAAGAAAAAAGCAAGAATTGTGAGATATAAACTCGCAATTGTGAAAAAAGTCACAACTTTGTTTTGCGGAAAAAATTCTGACTTTCTTGCAATTGTGAGTTTATATTACACAATTCTAAAAAAACAAAAACAAAAACAAAAAAAACAAAGAATTGAAAGTTTATATCTCACAATCTTGACATTTGTTCTCAAAATTGCGAGATTATATCTCGCAAATGTGATTTTTTTTTCTCAGAATTGCGAGTTTGTATCACAATTCGCAATTCTGACGTAACTCGCAATTGTGTGTTTAAATTAAGCAATTTTGAGAAAAAAAAGTCAGAAATGTGAGTTTGTGTCACGCAATTTTGAGATAAGACTTAAGACTTGATTTCTGTTTATTGCCACATCAGCTTCTAGGCTATTTCATGGCAAACAAAGATCACTCGATTCTAAGATAAAAAGTCGAAACAACCTTTTATTTTTTTATATTTAGTGGCAGAAACGGGCTTCCATATCTTTCTCCACTGAAGGTGTATGCACCATTGAGACGAATGGGAATGCTAACAGATACAGCTCTCCAGATATTACAGACTTTCCACACTGTGTGATAAATAAATGAAAAAGGAGAGATAAGATATATAGGAAAACAAGAACCAGAGGTTACACTAAGTAATACAGATAACCTTGTCACTACTTCAAGAGAGAAGCCAGGCTCAGACCTCCGAGGTAAGCTGTCTGAGAGACAGGTGATGGAGGTCTTTTGCTGGCTTCAATGTGGACACTGACAGGTTTCTGCGAAGATTCAACCAACTAAATCATTTTTCTCACACACTGACACAAAGCCTGAGGAAATCTTCAAACGTGGAACAATTAGTAGAGATGACATTAGATCTCCTGCCTGACCTAAGGACCAAAAGGAAAAAAAGTTCAAACACACACAGACACACACAGACACAGACACACAGACACGTTGGGTTTACATGTTTTATGGGGACATTCCATAGGCGTAATGGTTTTTATACAGTACAAACCGTACTTTCTAACGTCCTACACCTAAACCTAGCCCTCACAGGAGATTGTGCACACTTTTTTATATCATCAAAAAAACTCATTGTGCATGTTTATAAGCCTGTTTCCTCATGGGGACCTGAGAAATGTCCCCACAAGGTCAAAATCTACTGGTATTCCTATCCTTGTGGGGACATTTGGTCCCCACAACGTGATGAATACCAGTACACACACACACACACACACACACACACACACACACACACAGATCTCAGAAAAGATCCAGGAGGAATAGTGTGGAATGTCACACCTGTGAAAGGGGGGAAAATAAATCTGGAGCAGAGACTGAAGAATGGAGTGATGCAGAGGGAGGTAAAATGGAGAGGTAGAATGTGTATCTGAGGAGTTACTCACATGTGGCTGTACGTCTAGAAGGCACACCTTGTTCTTGGACAGGACTGAACGTACAGAGTCAAAGCTCGTCCCATAGTAATTTCCCTTATACTCTCCGTGTTCAATCAACCTGAGGCATAAGAAAAGACCAGGATGTAATTATTGATGGATCTAAACGCAAAAAGCAATGGCTGTAAGTCTACGTGACCCCACCCTAGAATATAAAGAGAAGCCAATGGACAGGATAATGACAGGAAGCTCATAACCCATTATTTACTCCCAGCCTGTCCTGATGCTTCCAGTGTAAAAGGCCGCTTAGACATGCATGGTGTGTTCACCATCACTCGCATTCTTCCCCACATGGCAATTCCAGACAGTCTGACACAAGGCTCTTTTATATAATCTTCTATGTTACAGTTTAAATCAGTAACACCTGTTTCCTTGCAGCACAGTCAGGCTTGAATGCCAAAAGCAAGAGTAACTTGACTTCCTGAGAAGACAAAGACAAACAAACACTTTTCCAGTATTTAATCTGCCTCTCGCTCAATCCGATCATTTGATTTTTTTTTTTTCCCAATCAGCGTCACAGAAGACCGGTGTGTATTTTTAGGACGACCGTTTTAGCAAGAAATGTGGAAGAATATGGAAAGTATTCCAGAAGAATGAAAGAGTATTACGACAGCACTGTGTCGTAATATTCCGTGAATATATGGTTATGCAACACAGGCCACTAAAATTACCACTACTGAAATTGGTGGAATGTTCTTTATATTGTATGTACAGGCTTTTTTTTATTTTTTTCCCAAGTATCAATCCAAATGTCAACAAGTCTTTGAAGAGAAAACTATAAACACGCTCAACTTTTGGGCCCACGCTGTCTAACAGCAACCTGTGATTGGGCGACCATTTTTAGAAGCTAACGTGACTCTCTGCCACTCTTCTCCTGTTAGACATGTTTTAAAAGCCTGTACGCTCTTTCATTGAAGGCATTTTGATGGTGAGCTAAGTTGATTTAGTTGGGTGCTAAGAGGTGGTTTGCTGGTGTTAATGTGACATGTAGGGTTACCAGGAATTCCCATAGGGACTAAGCTTTAATTTAAAGTCAGATGTGCTCAAACAGGACTTGTGTGTCGTGGCGTCTGTTGTCATGATGCGGTGCATGTTTTGGAATGGTGGGGTGGAGGCTGCTTCTGTGGTTTTTGGGTTCATTTAAACGCTGTTTTTAGCCCTGAGAAGGGTTTTCCTTGGGAACACCGATGTGATGTTTGCACATGAGAATGGACAGTTTCTCACTGAAAGGCAGAATAATGAACAATTGGTCAAATACAATTGTCTGACTGTTCTTGGAAATGTACTCTTTGTCTTCTTATTGGTTTCATATTGTTTTCAAAAACATTTAAATCATTTTCAGGAAGTTAAGTGACTTCAAAATGTCATGTGGTGCAATCATTTAAAAAATAATAAAAGTATTTTAATGTTGGTTCCACATGTTTTTTTTTCTCATAACATTTTCATGCATTGGTTTCATATGGTTTTCAAAATCGTTCATACCATTTAAGAAAAGTTCAAATTTAATGACTATAAAAATGTCATATGGTGTAACCAATCGAAATATAAACTACCAGTCAAAAGTTTTTGAACAGTAAGATTTTTTGGTTTTCAAAGAAGTCTCTTTTGCTCACCAAGCCTGCATTTATTTATTCCAAAGTACAGCAAAAGCAGTAAAACTTTTAAATATTTTACTGTTTTCTATTCGAATGTATTTTAAAATGTAATTTCTTCCAGTGATCAAAGCTAAATTTTCAGCATCATTACTCCAGTCTTCAGTGTCACATGATCCTTCAGAATATATGCTGATTTGCTGTTCAAGACACAATTAGTATTATTATTAATATTAATATTTCAAACACCTGAGTACATTTTTTTTCAGGATTCTTTGATGAATAGAAAGTTCCAAAGATTTGAAATAAAAAGCTTGGAAAAGAAATCATACACTGTAGAAATTAATACTTTTATTTAGCAAGGATGCTTTATATTGATCAAAGTGATGACTGGTAGTGTACATTTTCCTCGAATTTTGAACACATACGACTGTACGCACCGTTATAATTATGAAATCTTTACAAATCATTATGAAGAAAAAAAATATCTTCCCAATGTAAACAGTTTTTGTTAATTTAAAAGTATTTTAACATTTTAAAAAAGCAGTTTTATTAAAAAAAAAACATGGCAACTACGTAATAATGACTTCTTTTTAATGACATTATTAACTCTTTAATCGCCAAACACAGAATTTTCTGTAATGTATGAGATGAAAATGATCAAAAATGCTAGTGGTGGCTGGCAACTTTTTCCAAAAATGCTGGCGGGGAAAGTGTTAATATAATATATTAATTTATTAATAAATTAATCTATTAAAATATCACAATTAAGCTATTTTTACTGAAAATAACAATAAAACTGTTGATAATATAAGTCTTTGTATTTGTGAGCTGCGTGTTTAATGTATTTTTAAATATATGAATAGGTCCGGACTGGTTAGGAAAATAAATGGAAGAGAAAATGCTGACAGAAAGGGAAAAAATGTGTCTTTCCACCCCTGTCGTAGTCCCTCATGCCCACCTGCTCGATCTTGCTCGTTCTCTACATTGATAATTGTGGTTTTCTCAATTTGATGTTCATTTCACCACAGAACAAGCCACTGCTTGTTTTTTCCACCACAAGGCAGTTTAAATGCCCAGTTTGCTGGCGAGGTGACATTCTATACGCGTTCTTGTTGTGTTGTTTTATCCTCTGATGAGGGGCTGCAGAAAAACATCCATCACCAAGCCATCTATACAAATCTGAGCTTACGAACCACTGGGTAAAAGGAGTCTGATCCCCCCTCTAGCACGCACACACAGAAACAGACCACCTGTCAACACCCTCTCACTCTCGCTTACAGAGAAGGGATCTGATCCCACATCGTGCTGCTACGCAAGTAGCACACACTCGCACACACATGATTTGCTTGAAGGAAATGGAGTGGAAAAATGAAAGAATAGCGGGCAGCCGAAAGGCAGAACTGGTGAATGTTTGCCATAGCGTCTGAGACAGACGACATCAGTGAAAACTGTTGTGCAGTGTTTTGACTGGGGTGCTGATTTACTTAAGTTCAGGCAGGGCTCTGGACGATGTGTTGAATACTAACTGGCCACGGAGGCTCCGTCTCTCAGATTTATATCTCTCCCACTGTAGAGTGTTTGTGTCAGGGTTACGGCTGACATAATTACAATCCTGAGAATAAAGGAAGCGGTCCACTAAACTTCAATGATTAATACTGACTATTTGATCTCCACGGTAAACTTTAACATCCCCAATCCAAATCAAAGAAGAAACATTCATATGCTCGTTCCAAATAACACACACTAGTGTGTTTCAATCTAATGTGAGACTAAGAAAGATTGTGTTGGAGGGTAACTTACTTGTTGTTCTGGATGTCTGCTTCAAAAAGGTGTTTGGAGATAAAATGATACTCCACTCCATCGCTTTCCTGATGTCTCTTCGATCGAGAGGTGTCTGTGAAAGATGAGGCATTTCTCAGATGGTTTTATGTAATTTCACACTTAAGGGACAGCTCAGCCAAAAATGAAAATTCTGTCATTAATTACCATCAAACCGTAAGACCTTTGTTCATCTTCACAACACAAATTAAAGTATTTTTGATGAAATCTGAGAGCTTTCTGGGCCTGAATAGACAGCAACACAACTGACACAATGCAAAAAAGGCTTATGTTACTTAGTATTTTTGTCTTGTTTCTAGTCAAAATATTTTTAAATTCTTAAATTAAGATGCATTTACTAGATAAGCAAAATGACATAAGATATTTAGTCTTGGTCTAAGCAAAATGAACTTAATTTAGCTGTTTTCCCCTGAAAACAAGACTAAACATCTTATGTCATTTTGCTTATCTAGTAAATGCATCTTAATTTAAGAATTTTCAAATATTTTGACTAGAACAAGACCAAAATACCAAGTAAGATTTTTGCAGTGCACGTTCAAGGCCCAGAAAGGCAGTAAGGACATTGTTAAAATAGTCCATGTGACATTAGTAGTTTATTCTTATCTTCTCTTCTGAGTCAGTCTTTGATGTGCATTTGGTTTGGAATGACATGAGAGTAATTAATGACAGAATTTTCATTTATGGGTGAACTATTCCTTTACTGATTGAATAGAATTCAATAAAAGACTTTTCAAACCTGAACAGATTTTAAAACATTAGACATCATGCACTTGCTGACTTTGTAAATGGTCACAGAGAAAAATTGCACTATGTGTTCTCAAATCACCTCATAAAATTGACTTGGCTAGACTGTAAATGGGGCAAAAATCTGGGCAAAAGTTGTAGCATATTTCAGCTTTTACAAAACAAAGTCACAACTGTAGCACATCCACATAACTGGAGAAATAAAGCTCTAGCACAGATTTAGAAAATCATCATTTCAACATGAATATAATGACATAAAGGTCTGGATATCTGAACAAATTGATTGTAATTCACAAGTTCATGGTTCAGAACAGTAAAAGAATTAGAAGAAATGGTTCAAAAGGGATTGTTCACCCAAAAAAAGAATATTCTGTCACCCTCATACCGTTCCAAACCCATAAGACCTTTGTTCATCTTTGGAACACGAATGAAGATAATTTTGACGAAATCGAGAGCTTTCTGACCCTGTATAGACAACAACCCAACTACAACGTTCAAGGCCCAAAAAGTAAGTAAAGACATCGTTAAAATAGTCCATGTGACATCAGTTGTTCTAAGTATAAGACTACTTAGTGTATGCCGTCTATGCAGGGTTAGAAAGCTTTCGGATGTCATCAAAAATATCTTAATTTGTGTTCCAAAGATTAACAAAGGTCTTACAGGTTTGGAACAACATGAGGGTGAGTAATTACTGTAATTGACAGAATTTTCATTTTTGGATGAACCATCTCTTTAATAATCAATACTAGGATTCAAAGAATATTAATCTGCAAAACAATATTTTTACCCAGCCCTAGGTAGCATTAGATACGGTGTCCCTAACTGAACGAAAACAGTGCATTCCCAGCAGGGTTTCTTAGAGCACTGTGCTGGAATAAGTTAATGGTTAAAGGTGCTTCAAGAAGAATGTGAAGAAATGTTCATTATAGACATTTCCTTGATTAAAGGGAGTTTCCCATGGGCACTTTATTTCCCACTTAATTTTATTTAAAGTAAACCACCTCTCCGAGGTCTGACGCCACACCCACCGCGTCTGTCTTGGCTCACCGCAAGGCTTCTAAAGGCCAGTGTGAGTGTAACGCTGCTTGTAAAGCCCCAGGAGCACACCGTACAGTACCAGCACTGAGTTTACTCTGTCCCTCATTAGCCCCATTCCTGCTTTCAGCTGCTTATAAACTCCTGTCTTTAAATCAGTCGGCGCGTGCCAGTCCAGCCAGCACGGCTCCGTCGGGTACAGCCAGGGTCAGAGTGTGCCGTGCAGAGAAACACAGCGGTGTGTTTAACGAGTATCGAGGAGGTCAAAGGTCACTGTAGAACACACCTCCGACAAATCGTCTGCAAGCCGCCAGCAGCTCCAAAACAAACTATTAAACTTTATCACCATTCCAACTCGCCATGTTCCAGGTTTTTTCTTTTCCTGCTTTTTTCCTTCTGCTTTTTCAAGGCCCCTACTGAATGATCTCTATCTCTCGATCTATTTATCATGACATGTATGCGTAATTTTCCTTGTTTTTTTTTTCTTTAATACAGTGGGGAAAATAATTATTTGATCCCCTGCTGATTTTGTATCTTTGCCCACTGACAAAAAAATGATCAGTCTATAATTTTAATAAAAGGTTTATTTTAACAGAATAACAACAAAAACAATCCAGAAAAACGCATTTCAAAAAAGTAATAATTCGAGTTGCATTTTAATAAGAGATACAAGTATTTGACCCCTTCGAAAAACATGACTTAGTACTTGGTGGCAAAACCCTTGTTGGCAATCACAGAGGTCAGACGTTTATTGTAGTTGGCCACCAGGTTTGCACACATCTCAGGAGAGATTTTGTCTCACTCCTCTTTGCAGATCCTCTCCAAGTCATTAAAGTTTTAAGGCTGACATTTCACAACTCAAACCTTCAGCTCCTTCCACAGATTTTCTATGGGATTAAGGTCTGGAGACTGGCTAAGCCACACCAGGACCTTAATGTTCTTCTATTTTAGCCTTTATGAACCTTTATTGCCTTGGCCGTGTGTTTTGGGTCATTGTCATGTTGGAATACCCATCCACCCATTTTCAATGAGGGAAGGAGGATCTCACCCAAAGTTTGTTGGTACATGGTCCAGTCCATCGTCTCTTTGATGCGGTGCAGTTGTCATGTCCCCTCAGCAAAAAAACACCCCCAAAGCAAAATGTTTTCAACTTCATGTTTGACGGTGGGGATGGTGTTCTTGGGGTCATAGGCAGCATTGATGCCAAAGATCTCGATTTTGGTCTCATCTGACCACAACACTTTCACCCAGTTCTCCTCTGAATCATTCAGATGTTCATTGGCAAACTTCAGATGGGCCTGTACATGTGCTTTCTTGAGCAGGGTGACCTTGCGGGCACTGCAGGATTTCAGTCCTTCACAGCGTAGTGTGTTACCAATTGTTTTCTTGGTGCCGATGGTCCTAGCTGCCTTGAGATCATTGACAATATCCTCCCGTGTAGTTCTGGGCTGATTCCATACCGTTCTCATGATCATTGCAACTCCATGAGGTGAGATCTTGCATGGAGTCCAAGACCGAGGGAGATTGAGTTATTTATTTGTGAATAATCGCACCAACCGCTGTCACCTTCTCACTGGCGATGGGTTCACCCATTCCAGCCTTGTATAGGTCTACAATCTTGTCCCTGACATCCTTGGACAGCTCTTTGGTCTTGGCCATGGTGGAGAGTTTGGAATCTGATTAATTGCTTCTGTGAACAGGTGTCCTTTATACAGGTAACACACTAAGATTAGGAGCATTCCCTTTAGGAGAGTGCTCCTAATCTCAGCTTGTTACCTGTATAAAATACACCTGGAAGCCAGAAATCTTGCTGATTGATAAGGGATCAAATACTTATTTCACTCATTAAAATGCAAATCAATTTAAAACTTTTTTGAAATGCGTTTTTCTGGATTTTTTGTTGTTGTTGTTATTCACTGTTCGCTGTTACAATAAACCTACCATTAAAATTATAGACTGATCATTTCTTTTTCAGTGGGCAAACATACAAAATCAGCAGGGGATCAAAATTATTTTTCCCACTGTATTATTTTCCCCAAAGTATATAATTATTATTATTTTTTTAAATGACTGATTGTTTCACTAGACAAGAACATTATTCCTAGTCTGTGGTTGTGTAGATCCCTTTGAAGCCGCATTGAAACTGTAATTTGGACCTTCAACCCATTGGTCACCACTGAAGTCCGCTATATGGAGGAAAATCCTGAAATGTTTTCCTCAAAAACGTTATTTCTTTTCGACTGAAGAAAGAAACACCTGAATATCTTGGATGACAAAGGGGTGAATAAATTATCCTAAACTAATCCTTTAAAATCCATCAGATTCCTTAAACTTTTAAAAAGTTGTGTATGATTGGTCATAAAATGAATGGACCAGCAGCTGTCTAATTTTCTCATTTAGTTTGTAAGTGGACACCTACTCTTATAGATAAAGACAGAAAGAGGGAGAGAGACGGGGGAGAAAATATGGGTTGAGAGTAAATTATTAGTTGCCCTCAATCACAGATTTGATGAAGAGGCATCCCCCTCTCACGATGACAGCCCACCACAGACATAAGATAACATGTTATTATACCTCCAACTGCTGGTGCTCACAAAACAAAGAAAAAAAGTTCCTCCCTTGTACTGCTGAAAGAAATAGAATATATTTCATCTGGCATTAGCTCTGTGGCATAGGAAATGTTTTTGGTGTGGCAAAAGAATTTGAATTTCATTCTAAGATCATGGAAAATAGCAGTAAAGGCTGGAGAGGAGACAAAATGTTCAAGTGCTCCCAACTAATCGTATTCTACAATCTGTCGCTGCCATGACTGGTTTGCATTTTAAAAGGTCCAATTGTTGGAAATGTGAAGCAATCGTTCACGTTGGTCTTCTTTAGAGAAATTAAATAGAAATATGTTAAATCACTCCATATTAACAATGAGAGCTGGAGCTGGCAGGACTGAAATAAAAAAGGGAAAGAGGACTTTCAAAAAACTTTCAGTCACTTTCCAAGAATCCATCCCTTTAATCTAAATCCTCTGTAAGGTCTGAGGGGAGCCGGGCTACATAATACAGACTAATGCAGGGGTCACATTTGTGAACAATTAGGCAGCATTAAGGCAAAAGGCTTTGAATGGGATTTTAATACCAGTGGCATTTTAGAGTGTCAGAGCCTGAATCAGACACATCTATTAAAGCCAAACTCGAATGTAACAAACATCCCACTATTATATCAACAGGCATGGGTTTTCTGGCCACTGTCTCTAACTCCTTCAAACTCTCAAGCTCCGTCTCTCATATTCGTGCCTCTAAATAAGCAATTTCTCCACAGCGTCAGCCTATTTAAATACATAAATCACAGGCGTATTTATATCTTCCAAAAATATCTGCTCTGGTGTATTACCCTGGATCGCGTGTTTCTGGATGCTGGAAGGAGGGAAGGGGAGAGACAGTTATGGGCGCTGCTGTTGGAGACTGGAAGGACTGGAGGAATGTGTCAAATAGAGCTGTGACAGACTGATGAAGTGAGAGAGTCATTGTCACAAAGTTAATCTAGAGTACTTCGCCACCCATGATGTGTGCGAAAAAAAAGTATCATACTATGTCACATAAACACTTGCATACGGGGACTTTCCATAGGCATAATAGTTTTTCTACTGCACAAACGATACACTTAAATTTTAAATTTCATAAAACTGTTTAGTACGTTTTTAAGCCTTTTGGTTTAAACCATGTTTACAGCACTGTGCAAAAGTCTTAGGCCACTAGTATTTTCACCAACTAAAAAATGGTTTAAAGTCAGTTATTTTTCTTTTGCTGTAGTGTGTCAGTAGGAAATATCAATTTACATTTCCAACCATTAATTTAGCTATTAATTGCAAAAATCCAGTGAGATTCTTGTTTGCACAAGGAGTCCGACAACAGTCAGTGCTCCACACAGAGATCTGATCATCATTATCATCATCCAGTCTGTCTGGAATGACATGGAAAAAACCCCCCGAAAAAACTGAGACAGACTAAATCCAGAAGAACTGTGGCAAAGTCTCCAAGATGCTTCAAGAAACCTACTTGCAAAGCTACCTGAAAAACTATGTGCAAGTGTAGTTTAAATGCAATGGATGGTCACAACAAAGTTAATTGGCACAAAACTGGCACAAAGTTAATTGATAAAGAAAATCTATTCATGACATTATTTTTTACAGCATCCTCATTTTACAGCTATTTTACACAAGTGCCTAAAACTTTTAACAGTACTGTAGCTTTGCAGGTTTCTTGAAGCATCTTGGAGACATTGCCACAGTTTTTTCTGTTTTTATTCATGTCATTCCAGACAGACAAAATGATGATGAGACCAGATCTATGTGTGGAGCACTGGATGTTGTCAGACTCTTTGTGCAAACAAAAATATCACTGGATTATAACCGTAAAACCATTAAAACCATTTTTTGCTGCTGAAAATACTAGTGGCCTAAGACTTTAGCACAATACTGCATGTTGTGCTACCCATGCCATTATACACATTCCTCATAAACCATATAAAACCAGAACACACACACACACACACACACACACACACACACACACACACACACACACACACACACACACACACACACACACACACACACACACACACACACACACACACATAAGGAAGGACTTACGAGGGATGGTGACACTAAAATGTTGTGGATCAGATATCAACAACTTCCTTTTGAGCTCATTCAAACCGACACCAGTAGGACCTAGTAAAGCAAACAGAGAGAGACACAGAAACAACGAGAAAGAGTCAGTTATTTAGCTTTAGAGAGAAAATACACACACACACTTTTCATGAATGCACTACTGTCCAAAAGTTCGGGTTAAGATATTAATTCTTTTTTTTTTTACTTTTACATTGTTACAAAAGATTTTGATTTCAAAACATTCTTCAAAACTTCATATAATAATAAGAAAAGTTTTGAGTCTTTTGATTTTTGAGCACCAAATCAGCATATTCACATATTCCAAAACAGCATATTCCATTTGTGTTCCTCCTGTACAAACAGTTGCAGCCTTTGTGAGCACAAGCTGATCTTGCTGATCCCAAACATTTGAAAGGTAGTGTATACAAAAAATAGACAGTGTATACAAAATGAATTTGGATTACAAATGTAATTTAGTTGAGTCAACTTGTTTAAAAAATAAAAAGTGTGTCATTTTGATTATGTATTGTGATTTTTATACTTATGCACTATCCATTCACATATTGCATAACATACAACATATAAATAAACATAAATAATACTTAACATTTCCACTGTACTACCAAGGCATAGTGAAAATAGCGAAAGATTTGAGTCAAAAGTTTTTTGGACAGTAAGACTTTTAACGTTCTTTAAAGAAGTTTCTTCTGCTCACCAAGCCTGCATTTGTTTGATCCAAAGTACAGTAAAAACAGTACAAATGTGAAATATTTTTACTATTTAAAATAATTGTTAAAATGTAATTTATTCCCGTGATTTCAAAGCTAAATTTTTAGCATCATTACTCCAGTCACATGACCCTTCAGAAATCGTAATATTCTGATTTGTTGCTCAAAAACATTTATTATTATTATGTTGAGAACAGCTAAGTAGACATTTTTCAGGTTTCTTTGATTAATAGAAAGTTCAGAAGAACAGCATTTATCTGAAACAGAAATCTTTTGTAACATTATAAATGTCTTTGATCAATTTAAAGCATCCTTGCTAAATAAAAGTATACATTTCTATATTTTCTTTCTCCCACAACTCCAAGCTTTTGAATGGTATAGTGTATAATGTTACAAATGCTTTTTATAAATGCTGATCTTTGGATCTTTCGATTCATCAAAAAAAATGTACTCAACTGTTTTAAATATTGGTAATAATAATAATAATAATAATAATAATAATAATAATAACAAAAAATGTTTCTTGAACAGCAAATCATTAGAATGATTTCTTAGAATCATGTGACATTGAAGACTGAAGTAATGATGCTGAAAATTTAGCTTTGATCACAAGAATAAATTACATTAAAATATATTTAAATAGAAAGTAGTTATTTTGAATAGTAAAGATATTTCACAATATTACTGCTTTGCTGTATTTTGAATCAAATAAATGCAGGCTTGGTGAGCAGAAGAGACTTGAAAAACAAAACAAAAAAATCTTACTGTCCAAAAACTTTTGACTGGTAGTGTATAAAGCAAAAACACACAGAAAGAAAGAATCGATCCCTTCATGCAATTCTGCATGTCAAGGCCCCATTAAAGAGCCAAGATTCACACTTTATTATGCAGAGAGTCAAGCGTGGATTTTTCTATTAGCTGTTAAGGATTGCTATGAGACATGTACAAATCAAAATCTATAAGTTAAAGAACACAAAACAGATGTTTTTCCTTCTCACAGAGAGAATACACATTTTCATCTGATGCATCATGCACTTTCTAACACACAGGACTTCATGAGAAGTTTATGACGGTGCAAAACGTGTTATCCTTATTCCTCTGTGACACAGGAGACGAGCAAGATGCTGATTTATTATGGTGAGGAAACAGGAGATTATTTCATGTGTTTTAGGGTCACTGAGTAATGTGGTGCTCCTGTTTGAGAGCCATATGTAAAAAGCTCCATGTTTATGTGCGTATATATAGGTGGAAAAGGAAAAAAGTACACCGCAATGCATGTTTCCAACCAGCCATACTTCATTCGCAAATGCTCCTTCCCCTTAAAAGGACCCGCAAACTCAAACAGTCTTTATTTTCAAGGGATGTTAATCTCCAGACCCCACTAGGCCGTGTCTGCCTGCTTCCAGGCCCACATAGAAACCTTGTCAAAGGGAAGACGGATGGTCCGCAGTCCCTAGGCCATTCTACTCACTCATCATGTGCACTAAATGAGTTTAAAGCCCTCAATCATTCATCTCTGCAGCGGCTCGCCCTATCTCTGATGTATAGCCGCTTGTGTCCAAAAAGCCACGAACAGCACTGAAACTTGTAGTCTTAGTTCAAGCACTGAGCAGCCAGCCAGATCCCTACAGCCTTCAAAACGAGACGGTAGTGTGTTAACTGACTTGCCTTTGTGTATGTTTTTCCTGATTTTTCTGTTCATTGTCATACGCTTTATTGACCCAAACAAAAACTAGTCCTTTAGCCTTCAACAGCCCTAATAAAATAACACATTTGAGTAATTGTTTTTCGATCCAAGTGTATGTGCGCACTCACAGGGGCAGGTTGCAGCGGTCGTAAAAGTGTCAGTAGTCATTAGGGCGCTCATTAGGGGAGAAGGCTAATACGAAAGGCTTAATAACTTCCAGGCCAAGCGCGGAGCAGATGCCGTTAACCTTGAGGAGCTGCTAGGCTGGCTGAACGTGGGGGGCCGCAGTCCAACCTTCACTCAACGCACCGTCATCACGTCCTCATATTATCAGCATTAACATATTCCACCAAGTGTGTCCGAAAAATAACCTTTCTTTTATACGTGTGATAAGTTCACAATTAAAGCTTTTTTGGACAGTTTTTAAGCCTTTAGAGAGACTGGGCATTAAGCTACTTGTACAAGACGTTGCCAACTGCTCAGAAGTGTAAAAATTATACTTGATAGTTCTAGGAAGAAACAACACATTGCAGCCCAAATTGTTATGTTCAATTATAAAAGCCCAGACAGAGATGTTTGGAAAGAGAAGGAAAATTCTGATATAAAAGGAAATAAAGAATTTGATCCGTCGTTTGAACCGACAGCTCATTTAGATCATCATTTTCCTCAGTGGTCATTCTTCTGTCTGAACCACCACTATATCAACTGAAATCTCGTCAATCTTAACTCAAACATGTAGAAAAAAACAGATCATTTGCTATGTTAAATAATCAGGTTTCAGTTAAAACACTACGGCGGGCTTGCGAAGCTGAGCATATGTTAAATGTGTTGACTTTGGCCGTTCGATTAATATGTATCCAAACAGATAAGATCTTGATTCGTCTGGAAAGTCGTTTGAAACCCAACCGCAAACTGTGGGTCAGTCGTGTTAGAGAAAGCAAAGGGGAATAAGACTATTTTGTTCTGGGGTGATTTTGCCTGACCCTGTTGTCCACAGACAGAGGTAAACACCTAATGGGAGTGTAAAAGTTGAATTTGCTTTCAATTGGATCACTTTCATTCAAACTGCAAACTAGGGCTGTCACGATTCTTCAATTCAATTAGAGTGCTAGATTAAAAAAAAAAAAAAAAATCCATGATAGCATTTTGCCCACGTCGAGTAACTGGCAAAATACTGGACGTAACGCATTATATGGAGACAAAAATCCATGAAACACATTTTTACACAAATGCTACTATTCAATGAAATAGAAGTCATGCAGGTTTAAAAGCACAATATGTACGATTTTTTTATTTAAATATCCAAAAACCACTAGAACAGTGTTATATAATTTGCTGACTTGTGTACCTACTTACATTACCCCAAATGTTTCCAAGAATGTTTAAATCCAGAGAAATAAGCACTTTTAACTAGTGTAACAGACTGTGTCCTTGCATCGCCTGCATATGACATCATACACTCTTGATTTTCCGGTTTTATTTTGTCGAAAAATACACTTCAGTATGTTATGCATTTTTTTAGACCGGTGACGAATGCACAGAGCAGCATTATAACACAACTTTCAACACACTCAAATGTATCTAGTATGATAAAACAGTGCTACTTTTCCTACATATGCATGACCGGAAGAAGCGAAAATGGTCAACTGTGGCATAATAAAAACTGGACTTTCAGTCCACCCTGCTTTTATACTACAGTGATCTTAATAAGTCTTTAATACATTATCTTATCCATTGACATGATTTCTGCTCGAGTCCTCACTGATTGAATCGGCTGTGAGGACGATGACAACAACTCCAATGATTGCACACTCAATCACGGCGTCATCAAACTACGCCCGTAGTTCTTTGTTTCTTTTGATTATGTGCCCTCTAGCAGCGAAAACTTACATATTGTGCCTTTAATACATGCGCTTTATGTACACTGTGTTCACAGTAAATGCTGCTCCACACAAACTGTTATCATTTACACTTGTAGAGTCTCAAACGCCATCTCTGCACATTGTTGTGAGTTTGGGTTTATTATAACGTTCATTTGAAAACACAACGTGCGCCACTTCATCAGATTTGTAAGGTAAATCATTTATAAGCCTATGCAAATACAGGAGAATACATCAATATCTTTCTCAGTATGCTAACGGTTCATCGCGATTTCAAAATAAAAATTTAAACTTTAGTTTACACGTTTTGATGTCCACATATTCAAGAAATTACAGTGGCTGTAGCATTTCTGTCATAAAGAAATAGCCAAATCTTAAAAATTAAGTGGACATTTGTATTAAATGTTGTTTAGTCAATATGAAACAAGGATTAGATCATGCTGTGAAGTGTAGAAACAATCGGCAGGCAGTGTTGCCAATTGAAAGTAGCTAAAGCCAGTTTGAAAAGTTGTTAAATGTCGCTAGATGACACCATACACTAATTAGCATATTCATGACGGCATTACGTTACATTTGTTTGCCTCTTTGTGTTCACATAATGTATTTTAATGCAGATAAATTCTCAGTAAAACTGTTTTCATTTATAGTATATATTTTACTGTTTCTGTTGTCAGACAACGGGATGAATATGAAATAGTGACTGAAACGCGACCCATTAAGACTACACAACCAGCTCTCCCTTCCAAATGTTAATCTACACAAAAATCCTGCTTCATAATCGAGCCGCCATCTGATAAAAATCAAATACACATAAAGATAATGACAATGGCTGTGCTGTGATTTTAGCTATATTTGCATGTTAAATCAGAGAAGCAAAAGAATATCTATTTTAACTGAAAGTGCTGCTCATCCCAGCCACTTGCTGAACAGAGCAGACTCAGAGAGAGAGAGATGCATGTGTCGCACTCGTGCGGCAGTACCAACGAGTCTCAGAAACCAAATAAGGTTTGTAAAAGAAGTCGCTAGATTTGTCACTAGGTGCTTTTTTGGAAAAAAGTCGCTAAGGAGGATAAAAAGGCGCTTAATCTTGCGACAAAGTCGTAAAGTCTCTGCAATTATTTTTTATAATGCGCAATGTACGTTAGCTCTATTGTTTATAATACATTATGCATTTTTTGTTCAACAAAACCATATGATTACTTGCTTTTGATACTTTATTTGAACTAATTGTTACTGCCTCATTGCTATTATATGAGTCCTTTTAAAGGCTATTGCTCACTTAGGTCTATAATAACTGTATGAGTACTTGATTAATCGTCAGAATAATCGACCAATAACTTGATTATCAAAATAATCTTTAGTGACAGCCTTACTCAAACACAATAGCAAATCACAAGAATAACTACATACAAAGAGAGACGTATGGAGAAAAAGATTCAAATGGCATCATGGATGGCTGCATTATTAAATGCAATAAAACAACTGGCAAAGAGTACGAAATAAAGACAGACAGGGAAAAAAAAAAGAATAAAAAGTGCAGGCCAGGAAAAGTTAAAGCATGACCTCAAGGGACAGAATAACAGTTCAGAGAGAAAACATAGCAGATCCTTGGTTTGTCACGACTGAGATATCCATGATGCTGCCCTCCACCTTATGAGACAAACTGAAAATATTTGTGTTAGTTTGACCGCATGAGTTGCAAATTACCAGAGGGGCATCCTGACAGTAGAAAAAGCTTGATTAATTAAACAGAGCACCTTATGCACTCACTCACACAGGCCTGTGAACACACACCCCATTAATTACATGGCCCAACAAAACTGTGATAGAATCCATATGCCGTGTTGTGTTCACAAACACACAGCCTGGTCTACTGCGGTGAACCATGACCCTGTGCTACCTCTCACAGTTTTGTAAGTGAAATATTTTATACACCTGGTCAACATTACTTGTCAGTATACAGTATGAGGTAATTTTCACAACAACAACCCTTTACTCTGGGAAAAACAAATTATGAATTTAATTTGGAGCAGAGGAGGTAGATGAGAAGTAAAACAAAAGAAAGGAACCTGAAACCCTAAAGCTATCTGTCATACAAATCTAAACCTTTTATTCACACTTTTATGAAACACTTAATTCATTGTTAGGGCCTCTATATCCTTTGTCCAGAATTTCTGGCAAACAAACACCAAATCTGACATTCGAAACCTAATATCATTTCAAGATTTTTTTCACTTTGTAAAGCTGACGTCTCACTGTGGTTTCACCCTTGCTGTTCCCCTGAAAATAAGTGTTAACAATTCTTTGGTGAGTAATATTAAGAAGGAATAAAATGTTCCAGTTGAACACCAGCGCTGCGAATGAAGTGTCACAAAGACGAATTAATCCTCAACCAGTCCCGTAAGCTCTAGAGGTCTTCTGAGGGCTGGGTTGAGTGAGAGTCCCAGAGCAGAACAGAATTTATGGGTTACAGTCGAGTGCTTTTGTGGGTAAGGCACTGCTTGTGTATAGCCTCGAAATAGTGTTTTGAAAATTCTTTGTATTTTTAAATTTCTGAAAACTCATTTGAAGAGCAAAAAAGCACTTTCTTATACAAAAGTTGCTACTTACCAACTAACACAACGAGTCTGTGCCTGTCTCCGTGTTTTCTCCGGTAGGCCGTCACCTCTTCATAAGTGGGCACGTCAGCTGTGTCGTACTGCTCACTTTTCTTACATTCATACATCGATTTATTTGTCTTCTTTTCTCTTTTGCTAAGCCGAAAACTCCTCCGGAGACCCGCTGCGAAGAGAGGAAGAGAGAAACAAATAAAAGACTGAAAAATGAACCTCAAGCTTGTCTTACATTCTTGTGCATTCGAGAATTGATGATATGATGTAGACATAGAAGTCTTATTGGATCTTAACACACTCCTACACTTACTCATCCCTTCCTAAGACATTCACAAGCCTTTCACCCTGCCTTCTGCACCTGTATTGGTTTGAGGTTGTGGTCAGTGCATAATATGCTTTTTGGAAGTAGGCCTGATATAAGAAGCTAATTTGGTGCATTTCTTTTTTCAGCGTTGAAAACAGTTGTGTTACCTAGTTTATTTTATTTTAGTGGAGAATGTGGTCCTTTTCTCTCACTTTTGATAATTTTTTTGTGGTTTTCCAGAATTAAATTTCTGGTCGACTAGTAGTCATTATTTTAAAATTTTAGCTGACTAATCACACATTTATTAATAAACTATATAAATCATAATAATGAGTCTTCAAGTGCCTACATAGCCTAATAAGCACTCAAGCGCATACATAAAGCTTGCCACAATGCACCGCAGAAGTAATGATTAAGATTGTTTCTGGGAAAAACAGTTAGGAGGCTGTGTTAACATTTGAATAATTTATTTTCATAGTTTCATACAAATTACTTGACCTGAGAATATTTGTTTTCCATTTGAACTGGTTAACTTGAAAGTAGACATTGTAGTCTCTCTCTCTCTCTCTCTCATATATATATATATATATATATATATATATATATATATTATGTCTGTAAGGCAAGTATACACAAAGTTTCAGCAAATTATTCTTTTTTTTGATGTGCTCAAGTTCCAAGAGACCGAGACAACAGAAAGCGCATCCTTTTTGCTTTTACTATTTTACAAAAGCGCAATGTTTTGTTGTTAACGTGAGTGCACACAAATAAACGTAGAATCTTTACGATTCAAAAGATGTATTACTCTTATCTGTATGACAAAAAATGATGGAGTATTTTAAGAGCAAGTGACCAGACTGGCGCACAAACACTTGTATAGCGCAATTTTTCTAGGTTAGCATTAGAATGAGCGACCATGTAAAATCCCTACTACTGAGATATTTCAGATGATAAGCCATATTTGAGGTTGATGAAGGATAGACAAGCGTTTGGATGTCCTGCATGATGTACTACCACATAGACCAGCCGTTAACGATCTATCCATTACGAACTGCATGACTTCACCATTTCCTGTGGATTTTTAATTTTGTTTTTCTGTGACTTATAAAATTTTGGTCGACCAAGCCTCTTCTCATTGACTAATCATCAGGATGCTCTAATAATAATAATAATAATAATAATAATAATAATGAAATAATCTTGACTTCAAAATTTTAAACAGTACTGTACATGAATATTCCTTGGCACCTTAAGTGCTATATTATTTTTTTGCGCTATATGATCATTTTTTACTATTTTCATTGTATCTCCATTCCTTGTGTGTTTATTCATCAAATATTTTGGTGTATTAGCTACTGTTTCATCCACTGTCAAGAGTTTAATACTATTAATTCCATTTACCACATTTTACCATATCTAAACCCATTCCGCAGATTTTCCTCTAAAAATCAGCACGGAAAATACGAAAAACGTCCGCAGATTCCGTCTGGGCCCAATCACAGCAGATTTTCCTGTGCGCCATCATCATATGAACCGACTTGCGGTTCTTTCATCCGCGTCCAGGTAACAAAACGACCAGACCGAAATATCTGAGGCCACGTATTTCATGGGGACACGGCAGGAGGTGGGCTATTTCAGGACACGGTCATAGCTATGGGTGGTTTTTTCATGCCCCAAAAGGTTGTTAGGAACCTCACCGCAAAACTTCCTGTCTGATTACTCTGGACAGCACCAGTCTGTCTTTAATGACCCCAGACTGTATCAAAACTCAAAACGTACCCCTCATTTAAGCAGCACGGTTTTATATTCATGACAGATGCTAGTTAGTCTAGCACAGCCCCAAACCAGAGACACCTAATACCCCATCTCTGCACAAGGCATTTTCCCCTCCCGCCTCTAGTGCGTTTTATTTTTTTAAACTGTGATTAATGAACGCAGGGATATGATGCAAGATGCCCAAGTAAGATTACGGCAGTAAGAAAATTATGGACTGAGAAGAAGGGGAATGAAAAAAAAAAAGTCCTGATCCAGTCCCCCTTTAATACTTTCCACAGCACAGAGAGACCGCGGAGCGCAGATGTGCGGCCGTGGAGAGATCCTGCATTCTTTACAGCTTGTTCTTTTCCACACAGTCACCTAATAAGGGCTGGTGGGGACCTACGCTGGGATACAAATGAAACACACCGTAAGTCAAGCGCTCGCTGTACCACAACACAAGTGTTTGTGTGGTTCCACAGTGAGGATATAGTTACAACCATTTAGGACAGAGCATTCTTCCACTCAGGCTAACCTGTGGTCTCTGCAGCTCGTGCCACTTGACGTGTTGCCATCACGCTAAAACTCTTCATTAAAAACTTCATTACTACAATAAGGAAATATCAACATTATTAGATGAGGAACAAGGTACCAATTTAAAAGAAATCATTCCTTTCCAAAGGATATGACGATGACCTTTCCTAAGCAGAAACACTGAGTAGCTTGTTCAATTCGATTTTTGTATCCATCAGTTTCGATATTCGATTGGCTCTGGCATCAGGAATCTCCATTTTCCCGAGCGCAGAGCAGGTGCAAAGCTTTTATTACGGCTGCACGGCTGTAGCTAGTCAATGCAAATTGCGGTTCTCTGTCTGAAGAGGATTCATAATCGGGACCCTTCAAAATCACTTAAAACAAGATAGACGGCTCCATCTAAATAGCCGAAATATTGCCTTCCATCTCAATGAGGATAAATAAATCAAGACTTAGAACGTAAGCAACTCTACCCTCTCTTGAACCCCAGTCCCCGTAACTGATTGAGGTCGAATAAGAAACAAAAACACATGAAAATGAACACATTCCAGTCTGAGCAGAAATGTTTCTAGTTTTTTCTTGTCAGTGAGCCTTAATTCTCTATTTTTCCGAAGGACGCAGCTTTGCGAGACAATCTATATGCGGGGTGACGGAAGGCAGCTTGAGCGTATTAGAAATGCTCAGCCAAGGACCTTCTGGTTTGAGGACAAAGATCAATATAAAAAGAGAAAGCCAGCTAGCCAAGGACAGTCATAAAATTCCTTCCATTTCCCTTCCAGTATGACAGTACAGGCTAGAAAACTGACACGTGCCCACCGTAGAGGCCCAAACATGCACCTCCTAATGGCGTGCACTGTGGCGTGACGAGTTAATTGGACCTCAGAGCTACGCAATCTACCATCACCAACTAGCAGTTCACAAATCAAACCTGTTCTTCCACTGAGACATGGAAGGAAAAACAATGAAAAGGCCTAAATTCAGTGTAAACACAGAAAGACACGCGCTGCCGCCGCACACACAATCGCCTGAGAGCTGCTGTGGCTCCCGAATGCCCATTTTCCACAGCAATAATATCTTACAGCCGTGGAAGAAATTTAGGAGATGTGTGAGGTGAAAGCCCGGAGGGATTCAAAAACGTTGAGGATGACGAGGGGTAATAACCTTCGAACACATTAACTCCCTGTATGGATACGGAATGATGCACGTTCACATTTATCAAAAAGATAAGGGGACCAGAAAAAGGTCAAAGAGGGGAATCATAACACTCCGTAGAGCGATCAATCAACCCGAAAATGATTTCATAGAAAGAGCTCCCCTATTTTTCCATCATCTGTTGGTTTACAACCTGCGACTAATTCTTTTATCCATTATTTTGGAATGCATAATACTTGTCCTGCGCTTGTAAGTCATATTTAACCATGCAGTCAATTTTCCCAAGTATGCCACTTTTTACAGATTGAGAAAGTGAAGGTGGATACGGTTGAACAAAGCTAGCTGTAGTTTCAAGGCTTCCTGAAAGGAGGAAATGAACTCAAATAAAGTTCTCTCTTGTGAAATGCCTCGGCCTACACCTTCCACCCCAAACAAGGTTAGCGGAGAGCTGCCTGTCGAGCATGTGAACGATGGACAGCCATATGGCCTTCACTCACTCCCACCCTCTTTTACGGTCATCTGCGGAAAGGTTTAGCAATATTGTACAGGCCCCTGGAGTGGTGTCAGGGAGACCCCCAGCATCAAACATTGAAAAGTTTCCGGCGCAAATCGCACGTACCAGAATCGTCTGATCTCATCTCATGTGCACACTAACTATATCCCGTGTGCACTCAGACAAACGGTTTACCAACTCTAGTTATCTCACAGCGTTCCCACAGATAAGCACGAACTGGCTGCCTGGATCCAGAGGAGAAGATGGATAACCATCACAGGCAACGATTAAAGAAAAACAAGTATTTAGTAGTGCTATTTGAAATATGTATTGGGCACTGCTTTGAATCATGTTGAACTCGTTAAGAATGGCTGTCTAGGGGAAACGCACTGTAGGAGTGGATTCCATTGTGCTGCCTAAGTGGAAAGTCGTGTTCTGCCCAAGTGTTACAGGCTTGCACTGAATACTGACTCTTCGTTCCTGTTGGCCGGAGGAGAACAGGCTTGAATTCAAGGAGTGTTATTTTTTTCTCTCAGTCATATCTAAAATTCCAAATATAGAGACAAAATTGAAAGGGAAAAATTATTTTATATTTGTACATTAACATTGTAATCAATATTCCATTTACTAAAGCCAAGTCTGAATCTTGTCAGCTTTTGTTTTTACATTTATTCCAAAATAACTCAAGGCAGTAACAAATTTAACAATACATTTCATTTGTGAACTTATGTTCAGCTATTAATTTTAATAGTTAACTTTTAACTATTTTAGAGTTTTTCAGTTTATTAAAGCTTGGTAAATATTAGTCACAGAGATTTACCTTAAAGGAGTAGTTCACTTTCAGAACAAAAATTTACAGATAATGTACTCACCCCCTTGTCATTCAGGTTGTTCATGTCTTTCTTTCTTCAGTCGTAAGGAAATTATGTTTTTTGAGGAAAACATTTAAGGATTTCTCTCCATATAATGGACTTTTATGGTGCCCCCTAGTTTGAACTTCCAAAATGCAGCTTTAAATGGCTCTAAACGATCACAGCCGAGGAAATAAGGGTCTTATCTAGCAAAACGATCAGTTATTTTCTAAAATAATAATAATAATAATAATAATAATAATAATAATAATTTATATACTTTTTAACCTCAAATGCTCATCTTGTCTAGCCCTGTGTGTACTCTGTGTAGAGATTAAAAAGTATATAAATTGTAAATGTTTTTTAGAAAATAACCAATCGTTTCACTAGATAAGACCCTTCATCTTTGGCTGGGATCATTTATAGCCCTTTGAAGCTGCATTTAAACTGCATTTTGGAAATTCACCAAATGGGGGCAGTCCATTATATGGAGAGAAATCCTGAAATGTTTTCCTCAAAAAACAATTTCTTTACGACTGAAGAAAGAAAGACATGAACACCTTGGATGGCAAGGGGGTGAGTGCAATATCTGTAAATTTTTGTTCTGAAAGTGAACTACTCCTTTAAACGTCACCAATCTGATTATTACTTACTAAAACTCCCACAGATCATGTTTTCATTCAACTTTGTCTTATTTTGATGTAACAAAGTGTTTATATCTACACTGTAAAACGTTTTTACAGTGTAGACTTAAAAACTTAAGTTTAGCAGCTGCCTTAAGATTAAGTTAAATCAACTTAAGTCATTTAAACTCACAAGTTATATCAACTCATTTTTATTGTAATAAGTTAAAATGACTTGTAGTTTTAAGCTGATTTAACTTAAAAACTTAAGTTGCAGCTGCTGAACTTAGGTTTTTAAGTTGAATCTGATAAACTTTTTACAGTGTAAGTGTGTGAGTTGTTTACATCCTTTTTTAAATGAATCTTCCCATTAACACCATTATAATGTTCATTCCCGATCACGGAAAGTGCATGAACATGAGGCGGAATTTGTCACATAAACCAATCACAGCTGATCATAACCAGCCATATCCAATCATATTGTGAATGAAGCATTGCCTCCTCTCAAGTGACTGTCCCTCATTCATTCTCAATTACCCCCATCAAACTCACTGCATGATTTTGGGTGCCTGTTAAAACTCAATGGGCTCAGGGGAGGCGAGAGAGTCATGGACTTTTGCTGTAACTTTACCTGCTGGTGTCGTTGTTGGTGTGTAGTTTTTTAGAAAAACTAGTGATTTATACACTTTTTTTCCAATGTTACATTTTGTAATAGTGGTGTTGTTTTATTTTTGTACTTATCAAATATTTTGAGGAGACACTGCCTCCTTGGAGGAAACACTGCCTTTAGTTTTCCCCCACAGTACTGAAATCATTATATATACATACAAAATAAATCTAAACTTAAGAAGTTTTATTATTAAGAGAGAGATACATTTCTTAAGAAATCTTAATTTGTAAAAAAAAAAACTCATCTGGTACAGTTTGTCCTTATAAGGACAGTGTCTCTATATATGAACTAAAAAAGCATGAGAACACTGCTTGATGCATCAGTGGAGAGACATATACACAGTCTAACTCACAGACAAACAGAGTGGGCTGCCAGGTCAAGCCGGTGCAGTCATCAATAGCAGGTTTAGTAAGTATCTGAACTACAAATCCAATAGGCTAGCCGGAGGACACAGTCCTGCTGTTAGTCTCATCAATCACCTGTTCCTTCCATCAGAGATACGAAACACCCACACGCAAACATCATCAACAGACGCAAAACCTATTCACTGAACCACTGCGAAGTCTGGCCATTCCTGACCCCCACAGACGGACGGCCAAACACTGAGTAAAGGACACAGACTATAATCATCCACTACTGGCTACAAATCAGACGAACAGATGCCCATTTGCTCTCTATGTCCATGGGTAATTCAAATCTTGCGTACCATACATACAAAATTAGAGACACTGCCAAACGACCCCTCCAAATTAAAATCCCAGTGACTTCAGCCGATTATACTAAAGTGTATCCACCTGAGCTGGGGTCAGTGTGGGGAAAAGCGTGGTAATCGAAAGCTGCGCACAGCTACGGGCCTCGAGGCTTCTGGCCTCACTGCTCCTCCTCCAGGAGTGAACCTGTGGACAGATGAGATAAACTCATTTTGGAAATGGAGCGTTTTTTATTTCAGTCTAAAACACGTCTCCATTTTTCCATAACTCCTGCCTTAATTGGATTCCGGGGGCTAATGGCTTTCCCAGCTTTAGCTTCTCCCCCCAAATGTTTTCATTTTTTTGTTCTTTCTTCTAACTCCCGTCGACTTTCTTCTCTGTTTCTACTTCTCCTAAATTGTACTTGCCCTCAGTCGGCACAGAAGTCATCAGGATTAGCCGATCACTGCAAACCTGTCATATCACATTACATACTTTATGCAAAATGTTTTTTTAAACTATTTGTAAATAAAGCAAAGCTTAAATGCATATAACAACCAACTTGCAGTTTAAAGCATCCAGACAAAATGCTCATGTCCGATAGTTTTGGGAAGTAATAGCAGCCAATTGACCCTTCGCCAGGAGTTTGGTTGACGGGTGATATGACCAATCATAATGCAATCTGACATTTTTGTCTGACAAACAAGCCAGACAGGAGAAGTCAGTGGACTTAAACTTGAAAACAGAGTGTTTTGAGTCTTTCTGCGGTTGAAATAAGATGCCTTCTGACATCATCCATGTTTACTTCATGCTATTACTAGTAAAGAGGAAGAGATGATCGTCTAGCATGACGCTTGGACCGAGGTGCTACAGCAATCTTTCACGTCACATTAATGAGCCACAAAACAATATTTACTGTTTGAATTTATTGTTTTTGAATTTAAAAGCTGAGAGTTTGTGTCATACCTAAAGTAACCTGCTCTGTCTTGTCTTTCAGTGTGTCAAATACATCTGCTCTGCAATGTATTTTTCACTGCGTGGGAAAATAATGTGTGACGTGAGAGCGGATTGCCTTGTCCGACATAGCAACAGTAATGAAGGGGTGACGATGTGAAGGGTCAATTATCTTACTTTTTGTGTATCTATTGATTTATTTGGCAAATTTGTTTGTGCTTAAGAATGGAACAAACTACACAACTTTTGCCCAGATTATTTGCACTAATTTATTGTCTGGACAAGTTGAGACTAGTTGCCAAAAGTCAGAGCCAGCCTGCAGATGAGTTGACAGATTTCATAGAACAGTAGGGCTGGACAATTAATTGAAAAATAATCGAAAATGAAATTCAGAACCTCTAACCAACGTAATATTCCCATGTCGGTTATTTAGTTTTTTAATCCTGTTTACATTAATACTTTCTCATTAAAAACATACTACCATGTGACCAGTGTGCTCGCGTCTGTTGCAGCGGTTAAGACAAACGCATGTCAAGTTAACATAATTTAAACTTTTACACACAGTGCCGCTCATCAATGTCAGTTCCAAAACAGCGGACCAATCAGAAGACCACGGGGTCGGAGCAAACTGTGCAAGCTTTTGTTTTTTCAGTAGCAGGTTGGCATGGAAACTTTTGTATTTGATGGCAACATGGGTGGCGTAGGCATTCCTGTGTGCTGAGTCTCGCGTTTTAGATGCAAAGATGTGTTCTGTGTGAATGGCCAGTAAGAACCTAGAGTAAATACTTGCGACTAAGTCCAAGTCTAAAGTAAGTTTTAGTCTTTAATCTAGTTTTAGTCGACTAAATATCATAAGACTTTAAGTCGACTATACAGTAGATTTAGTGGACTAAAACTGAATGTGTTAAGTTAGTGTAGTGTAACGCATTTATTAAGCATTTCTCTAAAATTTCCAAACTCATATATATTCCTAAAGTAAACATTTTTTAACCTGGTATTTGGATGATTTGCTAGATGCCTTCATCTCAAAATTAAATAAAACCACTTTTCAAAGAAACAAGAACATGGTACTCTTTTCAATGAAATACCTGATGATGGCTATATAATATACATTCTTTACAATAACTTGTATTCGACATCTTTCATTCTTTCAAGCAGATATACCTATTTATATAAATGAAGTTTAGATGAATCCTTATTAGGGCTACTGGAGTGATACAGTCAAAAGCAGTAAGTGTTTACCTCTCTTTCCTTTGTTGATTCATTAACAATAACCACACAGACAAAAGCAACTAAATTAGGCTGCTGTCCCTTTTAAAACTGACTGCACGGATTCAATACACTGGTAACCACATCCAATAATCTCCCAACAGTTTATATTCACTTAAGATGTAACTGGACAATTTGACACCATTTTGTGTGTATTTCTCCATTAAGACATGAAAGAGAACCAAATTCAGTAGTTGTGCGCTGTTTGAGAGGAGCTTTTCTGTGTGCATTTTTTAGTCTCGTTTTTATTCTTTAACAAAAATGTCAATCAATTTTTGTCATTCAAAAAGAGCTTTTATTTCATTTTTGTCTGTGAAAAAAAGCTGTTAATGAAAATTATGACGAAAATTATGTGTCAATGAAATTAACACTGATGTGTAATGGTCACAGACTTCCAACTATAATTCCAAGCGATTTTAATGCATCTTGCTTTTATTTGTTATGTGTTTGTTATTTTTGGAGTTCTTGAAGGTATGTATTCCTCAGTGGTTTACTGTATGATGCCCAGTTTTACTCTGTAACCATTTTTACATTCAGAAGTGTATGTCCAGATTTTACAAGTCACACAGTGTATTGTATTTGCGCACATTTTGGAAATCTTATTCACAAATACTGTGTCTCAATTTGCATTAAAAGGGTTTCCTATTTTAATACATTTCAGAATGTAATTTCTTCCTGCGACAGATCAGCGGAAAAATAAATGTTACAGTCTCTAAACATTTGAACAGTAGTGTACATGGATGGAAACCCAGTTATTATAGTTATTATGTACCGTACTGCTGATGTACATGAATGGATGGCACACTTGGGATTAAGACTGATACTCCTTGCACTCCTGACACTCCTTTATCCTAGTGACCCGGAGAGAGCAGAACTAGCAATGCACCCGTGTTATACAGTCTTACATTACTACAACACCAGGTTCAAATCATAACAGTGAATTATACCAAAGGCTTTAAAGAGGTCAATGTTTTTCCCCTTCAAAAAATTCTCCTGTTACATGGAATATGTAATGCATGGCAAGGCACGGAAGCTGGAATAAGCTCTCCTGGGACAAGCCCTTGAGGTGCTTTGGCCGTTGGGAGGAAGAGGAGAGGCTGAGGTCAGAAGGCCGGTAATGAAAGCGTGGAAGAAAACAGGAGGGCAGAAAAAAAAAGAAAAAGCGTGAGGCACAACATTGAAAAGGTTATCCCTATTGAATGACGGTGCTTGATTGAGCTTGGCAGACGGGACTGTGCGGCTTTATTTATAAACTTTCTACCCACAGGATCGCCTGTGAAATCAAAAGAGTTTAAATGAGTGGCCAGCGGCTTAGGGTTTACATAAACAGGCTAATGTCTACTAGTAAGAGAGAGAAAAGAGCCAGAGAGAAACAAACAAGAGAGAGACAAAAAAAAAAAGACAAGCAAAGAAGGCGAATGACAGAGGGAAAAAAATTCTAAAACAAGTAGCAAACAAGAAACCCAGAGGAACAAGAGTGGAACAGTGTACACTGGCCCCATAAAGAAAACAATAGAAATTATTTAAAAAAGAAAAAAATTATTATACACTGCCATTCAAAAGTTTGGGATTAGTACGATTTAACGATCTTTTAAAAAAGATGCTCATCAAGGCTGTATCTATTTGATTAAAAATACAGAAAAAATTTAATTTTGTGAAATATTGTTGCAATTTGAAATAACAGTTTTCTATTTTAATATACTTTAAAATACTAAGTTTTCCTGTGAAGCAAAGCTGAATTTTCAGCATCATTACTCCAGTCTTCAGTGTGACATGATCCATCATAAATCATTCTTATATGCTGATTTATTATCAATGCTGCTGCTTAATATTTTTTGGTACCTGTGATGCTTTTTTCAGGATTCTTTGATAAATAAAAAGTAAAAAAGAACTGTTTTTTTTTTTTTTTCAAAATAGGAACTTTGTGTTACAATTTACACTACTATTCAAAAGTTTGGGGTCTTTTAATACTTTTATTTAGCAAGGATGTGTTAAATGGATAAAGTGTGATAGTAAAGACTTATATTGTTAGAAAATATTTCTATTTTGAATAAATACTGTTCTTGTTAACTTTTCATTAAAGAATCAAAGAAAGAAGTATCACAGATTCCCAAAAAATACTAAGCAGCAAAATCGTTTCAACACTGATAATAAATCAGCAAATTAGAATGATTTCTGAAGGATCACTGAAGGCTGGAGTAATGGGTGAAAATTCAGCTCTGCATCACAGAAATAAATTATATTTTTAAGTATATTAATATAGGAAACCAATATTAGAAACTCTAATATTTCACAATATTACGGTTTTTGTTTTGTTTTTGAGCATAAAAAACATTTAAAATCTTACTGATCCCAAACTTTTGAACGGCAGTGTATATATACACACAATTAATATATTAATATACTGTACATACAGTATACACAATATACAGTACTGTTCACCAGTGTGGGGTAAGACCTTAAAATTAATACTGACAAAAAAATGAGAAACATAACACTGCAGACTGAAGTAAAGGTTGCTAAAAATTCAGCTTTGCACAGGAATAAATGACACTTTACAATATAATAAAATAGAAAACTTTAAACTGCCATAATATTTCACAATATTACTGTTTCACTGTATTTTTGATTAAATAGATTTTGAAAGATGTTTAAAAATCTTACCCCCAAGTTTTAAAAAGCAAAACAGTAGCTATACAAATAAACATTTGAACTGGTAGAACAAAACTGATTTGCGCAAATTGGTGAACAGGAAATGGAAAAACTGGAGTGGATCTAGAACGGCACGATTACACGGAGGGGAAATTGCCGTGAACTGAAACCGAAGCCTCTTGCAAATGATAAATGATTTTTGTACTATTTGAGATATTTAATACTTAAGGATCCACGGAAACATTGTACTTTTTGCGGCCACTGAACAGAGCTGTCCCAGACGGGCATACTGTACAACAGAGTACATGAGTCTGTGCGGTGACAGATAATGAGAGCGCTACAGCACACTCATTTTCCACACACTGACGCTAGAGATGGAAACCAGACTGAGGCCTGACTGAGAGCTGGCCTTCAAACAGCCCAATGTCCAACACACACCACATCAAGAGCCCGTCGGACCTCCACCACAAAGCCTGGAAATGAACCAGTGCCTTTAACTGCAATATGTTTAACATTCACAAAGAGCTATTTAAACCAAAACACTGCCAACACACAGGGAAATCAGAAAGTACAGCTGCTCAGGACGATTGTATGACAAACTAGTGCACATTTGTGTCTTTCTTACCACAGGAGGGGAAGATGATTACTTAGATTTCACCGTTATCAGATATTTCAGTTTGATTCTCCGCTTTGCATTGTGAATGAGACCAACACTCAGCAATCGCTACCAACAATAACAAAGTCAATCTTTGATAAAACGTACAAAGCACATGGTAATGACCGTGGCGACTACCGCAGAAAAAAAAAACGGACTGAAAACGCAGACTGCTACCACTTATAAATGATGAGATACGTGAAGCCAGAAGGAAGCTAGACAATGATACCATAAGACATGCAACAGCGTGCAGCCACATGTCAAAAAAGATTTTTGTCCGCAGACACACAGCGGGAAAGAGAGAAAGGGAGAAGATTGAGAGCTAACAGCACATGAAACTGTTACGAGAGAATGACACAGAACAGGATATACAAACTCTTCATCAATAATATGGATCGGACAGGAGAGAGGGGAATGATATGGGACAGGGGACAAACACATAATCAAGCATAATCAAAAAAAGCTCACCAATGTGGAGTCCACTTAAATAGGAGGCAAACTCAGAGTCCTCTTCAAATTATGAAAGGCAGAAGGAATCAGGACAGATTTATATTAGAGAGAAGTTAGGAACACGACTACATACTGAAAGATGAGCAAAACAAAAGATTGTCAATTCAGCTTATAGGTATATACAGTTGAGGTCAAAAGTGTACATCCTCCTTTCAGAATCTGCTAAATGTTAATTATTTGAATAAGATGTTTCACATAGAAGATGTTTACAAATAGTCCACAATGGAAAATGACCCTGTTGAAAAGTTTACATCCCCTTCATTCTTAATACTGTGTTGTTGCCTCAATGATCTACAGCTGTTTTTTTTTTTTTTTTTTTTTTGTTTAGTGATAGTTGTTCATGAGTCCCTTGTTTGTCCTGAACTGTTAAACTACCTGCTGTTCTTCAGAAAAATCCTTCAGGTCCCACAAATTCTTTATTTTTCCAGCATTTTTGTGTATTTGAACCCTTTCCAACAATGACTGTATGATTTTTTCACATTGAGGACAACTGAGGGACTCATATGCAACTATTACAGAAGGTTCAAACGCTCACTGATGCTCCAGACGGAAAAACTATGCATTAACAGCTGTTTTGAATTTGAATATCAGGGTAAATTTAACTTATTTTGTCTTCTGCAACCTCTGAATCACAGTACTAAATGAAACGAGATATTAAAGCAACATAAGAAAACTTCAAAATGATCTCTATTCTCTTTAAAAGTTTCACCCCCCATGCTCTTAATGCAATGTTTTTCCTTCTGAAGCATCAGTGAGTGCTTGAAACTTCTGTAATAGTTGCATATGAGTCACCTCAGTGTGAAAAGATGGATATCAAAACATACAGTCATTGTTGGAAAGGGTTCAAATACACAAAAATGCTAGAAAACCAAAGAATCTGTATGACCTGAAGGATTTTTCTGGGAAAAAAACAAGGAAGTTTAACTGTTCAGGACAAACAAGTGACTCATGAATAACTATCACTAAACAAAATAACACAGCTGTGGATTATTTAGGTACTTTAAAAAGACAGTATTAAGGATCAAGGGGATGTAAACATTTGAACGGTGTCATTTTTATAAATTCAGCTATTATTTTGTTTGTGGACTATATGAAAACATCTTTTGTGTGAAATATCTTATTCAGGTCAGTACTAAATAAACAATAACCTGCATTTTTGTATGATCCCTCTTATTTTCGTAAAATAATTAACATTTAGCAGATTCTGAAAGGGGGATGTAAACTTTTGACCTCAACTGTAAATAAAACCGACAACGATCACAGGGGTCAAAGGTTTGGGGTCAATAAGATTTAATTTTTTTAAATAAAAAATACTTTTTTTTTTTTTTTTTGGTTTACTTCCAAATTAAAATTTACTGATTATTTACTCACCTATATGACATCCATGATGTTCATATCTTTCTTTCTTCAGTTGAAATGAAGGTTTTTGAGGAAAACATTCCAGGATTTTTCTCCATATAGTGGACTTCAATGGGGATCAATGGGTTGAAGGTCTAAACTGCAGTTTCAAAGGGCTCTACACAATCCCAGGCGATGAAAAAAGGTTCTTATCTAGTGAAACGATTGCTCATTTTCATATATACTTTTATATAACTATGACTTCACGTATTATAAAGTCACGTTGAAAAGGTCACGTGTGGTTAGTTGTTCTTCTGTGTACTTTGGTTCAAAGGTAGAGAAGGGGAAAAAAAAAAAAAAAAGTATTTTCTCCTCCAACTTCAAAAACATCCGACATTGTTGATTTTCCTTATTTGTGAAGGGTGTCTGACTTCCGCCTACATCATGAATGACCCTTCTAATGTGACTACTTAAAGTCAAGCTAGTGCAAGACAAGCATTTGTGGTTAGGAGATAAGAAAATGACCATTGTTTCTTTAGATAAGACCCTTATTCCTTGTCTGGGATCGTGTAGAGCCCTTTGAAGCTGCACTGAAATTGCAATTTGGACCTTTAACCTGTTGATCCCAATTGAAGTCCACTATACAGAGAAAAATACTGGAATGTTGTCCTCAAAAAACCTTTATTTCTTTTCGACTAAAGAAAGAAAGACATGGACATCTTGGATGACATAGTGATGAGTAAAATATCAGGACATTTTAATTAGTAAGCTAATCCTTTATCCAAAAATCCTATTTAGATAAATGCAGTTGTATTCATCAACGAATCTGAAAAAATCTGCCACTGTACATAAAGTGTACCTGTTGAAAAACTACCACCCTAGTGACTTCTGAGAGTGTGGTTTCCACAAAAATATTAAGCAGCACAACTGTTTTTAAAATGGATATTAATCAGAAATGTTAGAAATCAGCATTACAGATTGATTTCTGTACAATAATGTGACCGTGATAACTGAAATAAATGACACTTTTAAATACATTCAAATAGAAAACTGTATTCTTGATCAAACAAATGCAGCATAAGAGACTTTTTCAAAAACATTACTGACCCCAAACTTTTGAACTGCTGTGTATTTTACAGTCAAAAACAACCATCATAATTCTTCATCAATTGATCCTCTACAGCTTAACCAGGTGGACGGATCTATTGGCAGCGTTCGCATTCAACGTTCACAAGTTTCCATGTGAGCCATAAACTTCAGATTTCTTTTGTCTATTAGACACAACTCATAATGCATTCAATACATATCATACAGATGGGATAAAAAGTTATTCAAAACATCTTGTGTATCTAACACAACAATAAGTCTATGAAATACTGAGGGAAACGTTCACGTTCAAACTCACATTCACACGGTCTATCATGAGGAAAGACTTTAATGGATGGAATTCATTTGAGGACTCATCATACTAATATTATTTAAAGGGCAAGGCCTAGTTGGGAAAGGCAAATAGGGGTCTATTGTGTGTGTGTATTAGAGAGATACAGTATAGTGAACTCTTGGCCCCTTTACACACTCCGCTACGCTCCATTAGGTGGTTGTGGTCCAATGAATGCTAATCAAACATGTCTTCATTGTTTGGGTACTCTGTTACCACATACAGGGGTCCCCAGCCAATGACCTAATGGCTATGACATCTAATAGGTGAATCAGAGAAGGTGTACCTTCAATATCCTCCACTGGGAAAGCAAAGAAAGGAATATGATAAACATAAAAAGATTAAAAACAGATCAAGAGAGGGATGAGGAGAGCAAAAGAATGGACGAAGAAGAAACTGACCTACCCCATTCAACCGTCTCATCATCTTATGAAGGAAAAAATAAATAAACAGAAAGGAAAGATATAGTCATGTGATTGGAAGTAGATATTATAAACATGGTTTGAAATGCACTTTAAAAATACAAATTTAAAGAGACAGTTCACCTGTTTTACTTTCTTCTGATGGTTTAATGAAAGTAAAGTGTGGTTTTAAACCCAACGTACTTCAAAAAGTATCTTTTTCACAAAAGAAAGTGAGTCATACAGTTTGGAACAACATGAGGGTGAAGAAACAATCGCCGTTTTCAATTTTGGGAGAACTATCCCTTTAAATGTCAAACGAAATGTAAAACTCTATGTTTGTTTTCGATGAAAAGTCTTTAGTATGCTACTAAGTGGTAAACCATTGCTTACCTCATAGGAAACTGTAACTACTGAACAACTAACATAGTTCATAACAGGAGAGAAAGTGTTTTTGAGTGTGCATGTGCAAGCCTGAAGACATGAGAACATTTGGAGTCACTTTAAAAGCTTCCTCCAGTTCATGTGGTCTCAATTCTACTAAACAAGCTTAAGTCAAAACACACACGAGCAAAGGGCAGCATCTACACAGCCTGCCATACACATCCACACAGTCCTGCCAAAAAAGCAATACCATGAAGAGAAGGATGGAGGGCAGTAAAATCTGTTGTGTGCTATCAGTCAAGTGAATCCTTAGGCATCTGCCTTCTTGTCGGTGTGACCCAAAGGACCAAAAAGACAAAATGAATTTTAAAAAAAATGAAAAGCAGATCTAAGGGCATGTTTAAGGTCTGAGACGAGACGTGAGGCCACTAAGCTTAGGATAAGAAAAAATATACAAAGTAAGTGGAAATGATTTACAGGTGAAAATGGATAACGGTCACATCTGTCCTAAATGCTGACAGTGTTTTTCAGAGAAACTGAATCAGAAAAGAACTTGGAGCAAACTGGACCAAGATAACAAATGCCTTTTGCCTATGCCAATTTACAAATGTTTCTAGGAAAGATAATTATTACAAATAAGTGGGGATGGTGAAAGGGGTGCTTAAATTGTTTCCATATCTACAATGATGACAACAATTGGAATGAAAGTATATCTGGTCAAACAAACATCTAAAAGCAGACAAACAAGAGCATGTGAGCAGATAGGATAGACCTACTGACTCACTATGTTTACATACACAGATTCTCACCTTAATCCCACTGTAGATTCTACATGTACTGTTTATTTGCATCCTATTCAATGTAAATATATCAGTTTACACGTGCATTACATATATCCTGAGGAAAACTGTTCCATGTGCAATGTGTCAACACTACAATAACAACAAGAAGCTTGTGATCAGTGGTTCTGAAGATATTACGATTAACTGATATCAGATTGCATGACGCTAGCATTATTGTTATTGTTATTATTTGGGGCAGCCGTGGCCTAATGGTGAGGGAGTTGGGCTTGTAACCCAAAGGTTGCCGGTTCGATTTCCACACCGGCAGGATTTGAAGGTGTGGATTGTGAATGAACAGCGCTCTTTCCACCTTCAATACCATGACTGAAGGCACTGAACCCCCAGTTGCTCCCCGGGCGCTGGAGCAATGGCTGTCCACTGCTCCGGTGTGTGTTCACAGTGTGTGTGTGTGTGTTTGTTCAATTCTCACTGCTGTGTGTGTGCACTTGGAGGGGTTAAATGCAGAGGGCCAATTTCGAGTATGGGTCACCATACTTGACAATACGTCATGACTTTCACGACTTTAACTCATATTAAGTTGCATGTAAACGCAGCTAGTGTAATAGGAAAACACATTTTTCTCATAAAGACGCAAGAGGAAGAGAGAAACGTGAATCATAGGAGACGACAATGAAACGAGATGTATTAAAGGGTTAGTTCAGGCAAAAATGAAAATTCTGTCAGTAATTACTCAACCTCGTTTCGTTCCAAACCCATAAGACTTTCGTTCATCTTCGGAACACAAATTAAGATATTTTTGATGAAATCCAAGAGCTTTCTAACCCTGCATCGACAGCAATGCAACTACCACATGTTATGAAGCTACGAGAATACTTTTTGTGCACAAAAAACACACACACACACAAAAAAAAATTGATTCAACAATTGCGTTATGGTACTATTGTGAACTTGCCTTGAACTTGTTGACTGACACTAAACAGAAGAAACTGTTGAAAAAAGTCATTATTTTTTATTTCTTTGTGCACAAAAACTCTAACGCTAAATAACATTATGGTTGAACCACTAATGTCACATGGACTATTTTAACAATATCCTTACTACTTTTCTAGACCTTAAACTTGGTACACTCAAAAAAATGCTAGGTTCAGCCTGTTGGGTCATTTTATTGATTGTTTTTAATATTTTTACACAAGTGCTGGGCAGTTTTTCTGCATTCTAAAAATGCTGTTTTTTTTTTTTTTTTACCTAAATGTTGGGTTTAACCTGTTGGGACATTTTATTGGGTTATTTTTAATATTTTTACCCAGGCGCTGGGTAGTTTTTCTGTAACTAAGCAGCTGGGTCATTTTAAATGGGTTATTAAAACAATGGTTTATTTTTTTCTACCAAACTGCTGGGTTAAGCCTGCCTCTGACGAAACAACACAGCTACTGAGTTAGTTTTTATGTCTACTACAGGAGAGAGCGGTCCTCAGCGCTGCCGATTTGGTGCACTTCTTCAACAAAATAAAAGTTTGTATACATTTTAATTAATTTATAAATATTATATTATTTTACACAACGCAACATTCAAGGACGAGATGTCAGTCAAGCTGCTTCAGCAGCGGTCCTTTCGCATGATGGAAACGCCTTTTGCCTTGCATAACATAACTTGATTTTATTCTTTATAATACTGAATTTAATTTGATTTGATGTTAAAATACATTCTCTAATCTCAGTACTATTTGTTTATGGGCAGGTTATAGAGTCAGTTACAGCATCTTTCAGCTATGAGTGAAAAGCGAGACGACAATCTGAGGTTCATACTTCCCCCGGAGAACAGCAGCCCATCACTGGCATAGATTTCCGACACACCGACACAAGAATTTGCACTATTTTGAAAAGTGATTACAGAGAATGGTTAAATACACTTAAATTAAAATTCTACATTTACATTTTTTTTTTTTAATTTCTAAAATGCTTGTTAAACGAGTTGAAATGTTTGTAATACAGTAAATAATGCTGTATTCACCCAAATAAATTCAATTTGTCTTATATTTTTTGTCCATAGGTGTTCTTGCTTAATAATAAATGTTCAACTTTTAATTATTGCTGTTCCCTTTATAATTCTGCGTGTTTTTTAAATTCCAACCCATTTTAAGCCAGCAATATAATCATTTAAACAATAGTTGACTTAAATAAAACCCAGCATGTTAGGTAAAAACATTTAACCCAACCAGCTGGGTCAAAATAATCCAGCATGTCCAATATTTACCCAGCACTGGGTTGCCAAATAACCAAAGTAGGGTTGTTTTTAACCCAGCATTTTTTTACAGTGTAGTTGCATTGCTGTCTATGCAGGGCCAGAAAGCTTTTGAATTTCATCAAAAATATCTTAATTTGTGTTAAGAAAATGAATACAGGTTTGGAACCACATGAGGGTGTGTAATGACAAAATTTTCAGATTTGTGTGAACTGTCCTTTTAAGATGCTTGAAAACCATTATTAAATTTTTTTTTTTATCTGTATCTGTCCAGGGGTGTGTTGTTTGTAATGAATATGACATATAGCCTCAGCTAGTGATCATGCTGTTCTGATAAGTAAATCTTTATGTGAGTGCACATACCTAAGCGCAAAGCTCTAGCGTGTGTTCAGTCATCCAAAGAGAGCCCCTCATCTCTGCTGTTTGAAATATTGGCTAACGTCTCCACATTGCAGGCCAGTGGACAGATGGTCTTACTCTTAAAGTGCGCGCTCATGCAGTTTCAAACAAACAAACCACTTTCTTCCAAGCACACTTATATGCATCTATACCTGTGTGGATCAGTATTGTATACGGTCTGTTTCTGGTCAAGTCATACATTAAGCTTTCAGCTTTCAGTTTTACTGATGAATTCCCATACGTGTCGTGATACTAAAAAATTCTCCACTTGAAACACTGAATAAAAGCAGCACTTTAATATTACTTATGCTTATTTGTTATGTGAAATGTAAAGAGTCTGCAAAGACGACGTCAAGTTCACGACTCCTAGGGTGGTCCTGGAAAAGTCATCAAGAAGCGATACCTTAGTGACATGCACATCAACTTTTCCTTCTCATTGTTTTAAGCAGCTGATAGACTGACGGAGAAAAATGGAAGAGGTGGGAGGCCGAGCATGTGGCGTGGGGGATACGAATCCAGAGTGGCTGTATTATTCAATCAAGTTTGTGTGTAGCTGTACGGATGACGGCAACATGTCGAAAGTGTTGCTGTGCATCTGTCTCGTGGCGAGTCTTAAGTGTGCCCATGTGTAGAGAGCAACCCAGCACAGCTCCGTAAAGACCCCTGCTGTCAGCCAGTGGGAGAGATTAGAGCTGTGGTGTACAAACACACGCACACACGCATACAATAATCAGACATGAGAGATTAATGGAAACCAGGAGAGAAAGCTTATGTCCAGGCTTGCATTAATGCACATGTACATGTGCATGAATACACATGTGTGCGCATATCTGCCTGGCACCAATCAGGGGAGTCTGGGCTCCCTGACCACATTCACTTCACCTTGCACTTCCCAACCTTCCCTCCCTCTCATCTAATCTTTTCCGGGTTGCTGTTCCTTCTATTCTTCTGTTTTTTTGTTTAGCCATTGCTCTACTCAGAGAGTTACCCTGGCCTCTTGCACACAACAGTTTGAAGATAATTTCTGCTGTAGTTCAGGAACAAAAGGATAAGTCTGTACAGAGCTTAACAATAAGGTGGCTTGCTGGCCTGAGATCAGTGAAAAAGTTTTTCAGGCCATTGCTGCATTAACACTTGAAAACGTCACATTCAGTGACCTTGTATATCAATGTTTTACACTAGTGCAACCTTTGTTAATACAACAGTTCTTTCTGGTCCTCGAATCTGATTGGCTAATAGGAGTGTGATATTAGAGTCCAAAAGAACTCCAACAGCCGTTTCACCATTTGTAATTGTATCACTCCGCTTGCGGTACTTCTCACAGCGAGTGTCATGGCGGACCCCAAATCCACTGTAATTTTATAAATAATACTATCTTTGTCTCACGGAATGGAGTTTTAAGATGTTTCAGGAAAGAATGTATTTGTTTATAGTTCAAATATGCAGTTTGTTAATAAAGATAACGTCTACTTGAAAATATCCACCTGCGTTTTTGGACATGTGAGCGCCAGGGCGTCTGTGGCCATTCAGTGTTCATGAACCTGACGAGAGCAGACTTTCCTTGGCCAGATATTCAGGAATTTACCGCTGGCTCTGGTTATACATGAGACATAATTCATTTTGGGCAAATCTAACGGGTAGTCTTTGGTCTCATTAAATTATTATTTGCTATTATGTAAATGCATTGCTGTATATCACTGAGCGAGTGTGATTACTGCATCTCATACAGCATTCATTCTTCAGATCAATCTCATATGCACAATAAAACATTAGTTTGAATACCTGCTGAGGAAATCGTTATCTTTGTTGTAACGTTACTATCCTTTCATTTGTTAAGGGTGATTTCTGATGACAGCGCTGCTCAGTTTATTTGTGAGCTGTGTCAAGCTGCTGTTGAAAGCGTAAATGGCTTCCGTTTAAGAGTGTTTATTTTACAATGTAAGACTCTTTACTGCTGACTCGTAAAAACTGTTTCTTTTTGCCATCTAATGGCGGAATAAATCATCATCACAAACACACACACAATTTCCCAACACTAAACACTTTTATTAAATACTACTTTTATTTATATAAAATATTATTTATTGAACAATAATACTTAAACAACAACGGCAGCCATCATAAATGTTACTAAGCAATTCAGTCAAACGTACAAAGACAAAACAATACTTAATAAACAACAAAGACACAATAATACTTAATAAACAACAACTGCAGCCATCATAAAAGTTGCTAAGCAACTCAGTCAAATGCTGTCTTCGTACATTTGACTGAGTTGCTTAGCAACTTTTATGATGGCTGCTGTTGTTTATTAAGTATTATTGTTCAATAAGTTACATTGTTCCGCCATGAGATGGCAAAAATAAACTGTTTTTATGAGTCAGCAGTAAAGAGTTTTACATTGTGAAATAAACGCTCTTAAACGGAAGTTATTTTCACTTTCAACAGCAGTTTGACAGCTTACAAATACACTGAGAAGCGCTGTCATCAGAAATCACCCTTAACAGAAGAAAGGATAGTAATGTTACGACAGATAATGATTTTCTCAGCAGGTATTCAAGCTAATGTTTTATTGTGCATATGAGATTGATCTGAAGAATGAATGCTGTATGAGATGCAGGTAATCACACTTGCTTAGTCAATCTCTCTCTCATAATACTGTACA
>NC_133382.1:22036887-22086118 GCF_049309525.1 Garra rufa
AACGTTCCCCACAAACACACCAATACATCCTGAGGGAACGCTTCATCTCTGTCTCGCACTCCATCATTTTTTTTAACCTTCTTACACATGTGCAGCCAATTAGCAGCACTTCAACATATTCATTACATGTGCGGAAAACAGTAAACTACGGTCATTGGATAACACACACACACATGCGGGTTATGACTGAATTCAAAAGCGAAACATATTTAAACCCTTACAGCACAGTAAAAAGGAATATAACAGACCCACAAAGAAATGGTACAGTCCTAATTCACAACAAAACACTCAAAAGATTGAGGTCAGTACGTTTTTATTTTTAAAAAAATCTATTCACTTCTATTGAGCAAGGATACATTAAATATGGAGAGTTAAGGCATTTATAATGTTATTTGATGATATTCTTTTGAGCTTTTTTATTCAAAGAAAAAATAAATCACAAAAATATTAAGCCGCACCACTTTTTTCCAACACTGATAGTAATGTGAAATTGTAAATGACAACTGAACTCAGTGAGAACTGAGTTTGGCCACACTGCCATAAAGACAGGATTGGTGAAGTGTTGCAGTGATGTTCGTCTTAATGTAAGTTTCTCCCATCTGCATATATGATCATGGGCCTCAATTCAAGTGACCATCAGCTTTTTGGTTACCAGTATAACCAAGGCTCTTCTCCATCATTTGCTCCGTTTGGCCAGGAGGCCAACTGTAGAAAGAGTCCTAGTTGTTCCAAACTTCTTCCATTATGGATAATGGAGGCTACATTCTACTGTGAACCTTGAATACAGCAGAATTCGTTTTTTTGAACCCTTCCCCAGATCTGTGCCTTGACACAATCCTGTATCTAAGCTCTACAAACAGTTATTTTGACCTCAGGGCTTGGTTTTCGCTCTTAAATGCATTTTCAGCTGTTTAGCTGTTCAGCCTTTCCAAATCATACTTATTCAAATGAATTTGCCACAGGTTAACTCCACTCGAAGTGTACTAACATCTACAAGTGATATGAATGCTCCTGAGCTCAATTTTAAGTGTCCCAGAAAAGGGTATGAATACTTATGAAATGGAATCATTTAGGTTTTTTATTTCTAATAAATTTGCTAAATTGTTGCTTTGCAAACATGCTTTGTCATTGTGGGGTATGGAGTATAGATTGATGTGGGGAAAAAGGTTATTTAAAGCAGTTTAACATAAGGCTGTAACATAACAAAAAGGTAAAAAATGAAGGGGTATGAATACTTTCAGAAGGCACTGTATCTAACAAACATTTGAATTATAGTGTATCTAAACACTTTGTCGTAAAACATTTCCACCTAGGGAACAATTTTAGGCACATTCATGATGTTAATTTACATCATGAATGTGCTGTTTTGACTGAAATGTCCGTCATTTATTATTCAAGGATAAAGCATTCTCAGAATGCACTGCAAAACATAGCTAAAAATATAAGACGACTACAACCATAACTAATTAATTTTACCCAATATTGTGTATGCGATCTGTTTTGTCTTTAATTGCATCATATATTTTGATATGTTTTCCTGAATAAATCAAGAGTTAACAGTTCTGACAGTCTTTCCTGCAGGCTTCATGCTAAGAGCGTTATTTGTGTAATCCAAGTGATAGACTAATAAGAGTTGCTGTGTATGTGCGGCATTTCAAATCAGTCATTATTGAGGTTGCATGCAGACAGCAGGGTGTGAGACAGCTCACTTGGTTTAGGAACAGATCGACAGAGAAAGTTTGTAAGCTGGACGGGAGCTGAGAGGTTTAGTGCAAATCATTTGTGTTGAAGATGAATGGGAACGGGAAGCTTATCCATCAAACCAGCAGCCGTGGTACTCGTAAAGGGGAAAAACTCCCCCACTGTCTGAGCAGAACATCCCATATAGGCCAACTCTTTCTCCTAAACTGTTCATCATTTCTGAAGGCAATAGTGAGGATGAATTGTACCTTGGGCTCTTTGCTTTGTGCATCCTCTTTGATGCCTGGGACTACTTTGAACGTGATGGCACCTTGCGACTGGGACTATAAACAAAGACAAAGACAAAAAAAGACAACATTATCAAGCTTTTAAGCATATAAAAAGACTAAATTAAACCACCACTGCATTATTCATTTTATTTTATACTACGTTTTGATGAAAGACTAACTTTTACTAATTTCTGCTGAAACAGCCAGGGGGAAATATCAACCAACTTTACTATTAACTTCATACTACAATGTTTCATTAACAGTGCACACATTTCCCTTTGGATAAAAGCCCTTTTCACAGCATTCTGTTATATTACCAAGTTAAACATGCCGTTTCATGTTCACAGACACATGCACATACCAGGATGCGAATAATTTCCTCAGGTTTTTTGTCATCTACAGGGATACCGTTGACCTCTTTCAGCTCATCTCCAACATGTATCAGCCCTGAATGCAACAAAAAGTGGATAACGAGAAGTTAAGAGACCACATAGAGCAGTTCAGGAGTTTATTCAGTGTAATAAACCATCTCAGCTTTGTGTAAACAAACTAAACATCTGGGTGCTGTTAGAGTGCATTTGTATACAGACAGAAGAGGTGCATCAGTGCTTACCACTTCTGTCTGCTGCCCCGCCCCTCATGATGCGCGCCACTAAGATTGCTCCAGTTTGCTCATCCTTTTTTATGGTGGCACCCTGTAACACACACACAAGAAAAAGTCAATCACATTTATTCAATCACATTAGCTGCATGTTTATTCAAACATGCAATTTTACAGTGACCAGGTTTATATGCACAAATGTTAAAGAGGACATCAGATGCTCATTTTCCACAAGTTGATATGATTTCTTAGGATCTTGAAATATCTGCAACATACTTTGGTTAAAATTCCTCAATGGTTGTGTAAAACAACACCTTTTTACCTTGTCAAAAACAGCTCTGTTCACAGCGACCTGTTTTGGTGCATGTCTCGTCAAATGAAAATGAGCTACTGTTCAACCCGCCCTCTCTTCCATCTTTTGTGTATTCGGTGGCGCATTACCATCAAAAAACTAAATCCACTGCGTCCTCAATGACTCAATGATGTCGGGAGAAAATTTAGACCCTTATGTTCACTTTTACTTCCAACTACAAAACACCTGCATTGCTTACAAAACATTGCTTAGGCATGAAGAAAATGGCAGACAGCATACAATGGGCTGAGGGCAATATGGAAATATGCTAATATGAGACAGCGAGTCAGCGGTTGTGGGCGGGGCCTGAGCAGTATGATGCCATACTGCTCAGAAGAATCAAAACAGCTTTATAATTGAGACTGTTTACATTTTCTGGGGGATTAAAAAATGGATTATTATGGTGGGGTGGTTGTGTCTACACTCTGTGAAAACACATTTATATGCAAACACCATGTAAAAGTGAATTTTGTCCCCTTTGATTAAAGTTTTCACTTTTAAATAAAAAAACTTTAATTTTCTAAGACATTATTACCCATTAGAATATTAAGTGTCTCAAAGATGTTTTTGTTTGCAATATTTTAACAAATAGGTTAATGATTCAATGACTCTGAAGACACTTTTCATTACTGAATGCATTAGAGTTTTTAGAGTCAGTTGATTGATTCAATGACTCACTAATGAAGACTTTCAAGACTTCAAGACTTTTTTTTCATTCTTGAATGAATCAGTGGTTTTGAGCAAATTAACTGAATGAACGAATCAATGATTCACTAGCTGCGTTTCCATTACCCTTCAAATTGCGCAAATTGAAATTGCGAATTGAAAATGGACACATTAATTTCACAAAAAATCCCTTATAATTGCAAAAAAGCTTTTACGCTCACATTAGGTGGTTTTTCAGGCAATTTGGAAAAGGAATATTTCGCTTTTTTACATTCACCAATCACCTTGCTTACCTAAGTCACACGATCATTCTTCAATGTACTATAACTTCAAAAAAAAAAAACACCTCATATGTGGCCGCTTACACACATATTGACTACACAATGCTTAAATAAGGGGCCATTAAAAGCTTGGATAACCCCTTATTTACACTGCACAAGTCTACAGACCTGATAGCGGCCACTCTAGTCAATGCTTGTGTCTATAACAGGTGCAGTGTGGCTCATTTCAGTTTCAGAAGCATCCAAGAAGTGGCTCTCCATGCTGCTTCTGTACAGATAGATGTCTGTCTCCTACAATTAAAATGAATGTCTAGTGGAAACACTGTCATTTCGCAACAGCTTTGTACTGACTTTTATAAAACATTGCAAAAGTTTTGTGCAAATTTGTAATGGAAACGTACCTACTGATGAACACAGTCACTGCATCCCAATATGCATAAGATCCATCCTAAATAGCATTTGAGACTAGAATAAGTATGTCCCAAATAGCATTGAGTTATTAATAATCTTGATGAATAATATTTTATGCTATTGTGTTGCATTTCATTTGCATCAACATTGTGAACTTTTACAAAGATACAAACAGCACAATAGCAAAATAGATATGTTTGACCACTAACTATTACATCCATAATTTTGCCCCCCCCCAAAAAAAAAAAAAAAAAAAAACTTAAGCAGAGCTCTCCGCACGAAATAACCGATACGTAAAAACTATTTTTGCGATATATGAGTTTTTGCACAATTATTTTTTCTTCACAAAAAGACTACATACTTTTAGGGCGCAGTTTAAGTAGGCAAATTGGGACACAGCAAGTCACTTGTTTAATGTTTGAATGAATCTGTTAAATGGATAATTCACAGACGAAGAGCATTACTCGTTTCGTTCCTGAATAAATCAGTTTTTGAAAAACATCACTTGAAAAGTTATTTAAACGACTTACTGATGAAGAAAATCACTTTTTAAATTCTTGAATGAATTAGTGTTTTTGAACAAATGATTCAGTGTCTTACTTCATAACAGGCAATTGCCACAACCTTCTGGCATAAATGCATACTATCTAAAAAATTATTTAAATGACTCACTGACACTAATTAGTGTTATTGAATGAATCAGTTGAACGAATGATTCAGTGACTTACTTAATAATAGCCAATTGCCACCACCTACTGGCACAAATATGCATTTTCTGTGCGTTTGTGTGAAGAAAAGAAGTGCTCTGTGACTGTAGAGTATGGCTAGATACAAACATGGCTTAAATAGCATAAATGGACTGCTATGACTGCCAAAAAGGCACAAGCAGGAATGCAAAAGCACAAGCTATCCATGGCACTGGTCTGCCAACAATATGCCAGCTCTGTGTGTCATCCGGCCGCCATATATACTCATGCGCTACTGTAAGAGACACATGTGGCCAGACGCTCACAGCATGGGCTGTCACCACACACACAAACACCGCTACATTAGACAGCGAGACTAAGGCAGCAAGACTACTAGCAGGGAGCAGGGCTATTTGCACACAGACAACCATGTCAGACAGTTTTAGTCTGCTTTTTTTCTCATTCTCTGTTTTCTGAATCAGTGTCTCTAAGGCTGTTATTATTTTCTGAAGCATCCGTGACAGCAGACGAAGGTGTGTAGTGGTTCGTCTAGTGTGCATGTGTGTTTAAAACCTATTGGCTTTTTACCTCACCTCATTTCAGGTGTCTAAAAAACGACCTTGGCAAACTTGTTGCATTGGCACATCAATAGGATTTTTAAAACCCTAGAAAGACACCCATACTGACATTCCTTTTCTATCTGCCTTACCTCAGTAGGGCCAATAATTTGGTGTCAAAGCTGTTTTGCTGACTTGGTCACCTGTATTGATTTTGCATGTCATCATCATGACTCATACATAAGATCAAGGTCGTCCTCTGATGTGTTAAACACAGCCTTTAAGATAGCAAGAGCAGCCGTTTGTCGACGCTCCCTTCAGAAGTCTCTGAATTTCCTGTTGATCAAATAATTGGAACAATTTGGTGACCTGGGAGGACAAGGCAGCGATTGGCCCAGAGCTTCGGGAGGTGACAGAAACCAGTGATCAGCTTAGCCATTACAACTGAGATAAAACAGTGGTGTTTATGACACACATGAGAGAGATTGAGAGAGAAAGGGAGTAAAGAAAGAGAATTAAACCACAGATATACTCATTTTCTCAAATGTGATGAAATGAATGGTAGAACCAATCCAAAAGCTTTCCTTTTTAATCAAAACATGAGTAATTTTAATAAACTATCATTGAACTGAAGGTTGCCTGTTTAATTGAGTGTGAAAGGAGTTTTTTCCAGTGCGTTGGAAGAGATCATTATTCACTCAACACGGTTATTATTCATATCAATACATCATTACACACTCAACACTCTCTGGGTCACTGTGCAAGGCAAAGACTCTTAGATATACATGATGCTTTCATAAAAGATAAAGACAAAACAAAAACCAAGACGAAGATTTCTGTCACAACCAATTAGAAAGGATTTTTCTCATATTATTCTAATAAATCTAACCCATAATGACTAACATCATTGTGCTATGCTAAAACACAGATCAGAAGCCAGATAAACAGCTCCGACAAAACCTCTAACAAACTCACAATTTGAGGTTTGGCTTAGAAGGGCCTGCAGATGGAAGTTTTCGACAACAAAGCAAGGCAAAAAAAACCTTAAACTAAAAAATAAATAAATTAGGGCTGTCATGGTCCCTTAATTCAATTGAAATACAATTTGATTAAAAAAAAAAAAAAAAAAACTCGACTCCAATTTGCCCTTGTTGAGTAATTGGCAAAATACTGGAGGTGTCATTCAATTGATGAGAACTCAGACAATTTGATTATATTTAGAATATTGTTTGAAAGTCGAGACAATGGAATATCTCCCGGCGCTCCCAATCCAGGCCATCTGCATGCGAAATAGGCTAGAATATACTCTCAAAATATTATACATTTAATCTCGTAATTGCTACAAATGAATTCTCATAATTTTGATTTTATTCTCGAAACATTTCGACTTTATTCTCGAAACATTTCGACTTTATTCTCGAAACATTTCGATTTTGCTGTAATTTTGACTTTATTCTCATAACTTTTACTTTATTCTCAAAATATTTAGACTTTATTCTCATAATTTCAATTTTCTTCTCGTAATTTCAACTTTATTCTCGTAATTTTGATTTTGATTTTATTCCCTTACTTCTGACATTATTCTCAAAATATAATGACTTTAATCTCCTAATCTTAGATTTTTTGTTATTTTTTTAATGTGGCACTAAAACACTGTCATAATTCACAAACGCTACGATTCAATTAAATATATGTGCTGCAGGTTTAAAATATGCGTTTTCATTATTTACATGTGTTTGTTACGTACGTGCATCTCAGAGCGGCTCTGTTCACAGTAAATGAGTTTGGGTTCATTAGAACGCTTATCTGGGAATGCCATTTCATCAAATTTGTAATATAAATCATTTATAAACCTACGCAAACACAAGAGAATATATCAGTATCTCTCTTAATATGCTAACTATTCATTGCGATTTCAAAATAAAACCTCAAACTCTCATTCTTTGTTTAACTTTACACGTTTTGATGTCTATATTCAGCAATGACAGTGACTGCAGCATTTCTGTCATAAAGAAATGGCTGAATATCAAAGATTAAGTGAACATTCATATTAAAAGTAATTTTAATAGGCTATGGCACAAAAACAAAATGACAATTATCAGATACTCGATTAATTGTCTGAATAATCGACCGATTACTCGATTAACAAAATAATTGTTAGCTCTAAAATACATTAAAAAAAAATTATATGCATTAAATGTCCACAGAAATGTTTTGAAACGCGTAGCGTTATTCTATGTGTTGATGTAATTTTAACTGAAACAAGAAGACAGGGCCATATCAAGCAGCCCCGACCCTTTTTTAAATAGCCAATAGCGGTTCGTTTACATAACAGCTTGGGCCAAACCTGTTGAGCTTAGTAAAGTCACATTTGACAGCCACAATTTCTTCCATATTGCTATAAAATATAACATTCTGTGTAGAATTTAAATGCCTATACGTTTTGTGGTCTGTGCCAAGTCGCGCATACAGTATGCGCTCTCTGGGCTATTGTGTCTAGCATGGCTCAACGCAAAACCAAACTTCTTTCTGCCCTATGGAAAGCATATTTACACTGTCTGAATCATTCTCTATCCCTATAGTGCTCAACGTGCCATTCACCATATAGAAAATACTAATTTTACTAGGTTTTAGATAACCTTAAGGCTAACATATTCATACTAAAATCCCAAAAAATTCAATTTGGATTTCATGGGGACTTTAGAGCAAATGAATTATTTATTGTCATTTACTCATGCAAATGCCTGAAGTCCATTTGTTCTCTCTCTTAGTGTGAGAGCGTGAGCTGATATTATTCAGGTGCAGGTTTGACCTGAGATTGACATCTCTGCCTCAGACATAATTGACTTCCTCCAAATCACACATAACTGCTGAAAAAGCCATGCTACACTAGACTGACTAACCAAACTCATCACGCAGGCACAATTTACCCATCAAGAACTCCACCTCCGTTAGTCATCCTCGCAATCACTCTCACACGCTCCTCTCGAGTGCAACTTCATTCCTGCAGTAAGGTCACTTGTAACAGGCAGCTGGAGGAAATGAGCAGCTTCTTTGATTGAGCATTTTCAAGGTTTTCTTATTTCCTCTTGTTGCTGAGGTCTGCCCATTAAAACACGCTCTATAAATAGACTTTAATGAAAAATTTTCCTCTGAACGTCGAGAAGGAGAGAAAGCAGAAACTGAGATGGAAGAAAAATTAAGCAAGTTAGAATAAGAGGCCGCGGCTCTCTAAATTACTCATCAGTAACGTGACCCACTACTGCCAGTTGTGAAGGAGATCAGCTCCATATGCTGAGACTCTTAGCACATAAATGCTTTTGATTGTTATTATAAGGCCAGCCAAAAGTGGATGGCTTAATCTATGCAGAGCTCAGAGCGCCGGGACAAAAGTCAATCTTCAGAGATGGTTCATCTGTTGACAGATTGACAGACGCAAAAATCAAACACATCACTGTGTGATGACAACAACTGTTCAAGTATACGTTTACTTTCATGACAGAGACGTGAAGATGAAGACGATGGATTACCTTTTTTGTACAAGGTCATTTGATGTTAAACAGATGTTGTGGGTGCCAATGGGTCAAGGGGTGTGCCTGGTTAGCATGGCCCAATTAGTCCCTGCTGGTTGATTTCTACAACATTCAGCTACCAAAATACACCATTTATTTCTTTACAACATTTAACTGTACAGTATTTGAATTAGTTATGTATATACACTGCAGTTCATAAGTTTGGGATCAGTAAGACGTGTAATGTTTTTAAAGAAGTCTCTTATGCTGCATTTCTTTGATTAAAAATACTGAAAAAAAACAGTAATATGCGAAATGTTATTACAATATAAAATAAAGGTTTATATTTCAATATACTTTAAAATAAAATTTATTCCTGTGATGAGAGGCTGAATTTTCCTTCAATTCCTTCATTTTTCCTTCCTTCATCCTTAAGAAATCATTCTAATATGCTAAATTATTATTCGAATTATCAATGTTAGAAACAGTTGTGCTGCCAAATATTTTTTGGAACCTGTGGTACTTTTTTCAGAATTCTTTGATGAATGAAAAGTTAAAAAGAACAGCATTTATTCAAAATACAAAGTTTTTGCTATCACTTTTTCTTCAATCCTTGATAAGTAAAGTATTAATTTCAAAAAAAAAAAAAGAAAAAAAAAGAAAGAATAAAAATGTACTGACCCTAAACTTTTGAACAGTAGTATATATACCCTAGTAAAAAAGTCATATTTAAAATGCATTTATTTTATACCAAGTACAGTTCAATTCAATTAACATTTACTGACATATCGTTTGAGACTTACTAATATAAAAATTGTACTGTTTAAAGTGCTACTTGTGCACAATGCACATTTCTTAATATTAAGCCAAAAATTTATTTTAATGTCACTATTGATGAGGATTGTATGATTTTTTTTAAACAATATCAGACATTAAATGCTAAATATAAGTAAGTAAGTATATTTTTTAGTCTTTAGTCGAATTTCAGCACTACTTCTGCACAATTAACATGCATTAAGTACAAAATTAGTTGTTCCAATTTAGCAGACCTAAAATATACCAGTTAAGTATACTAAAAGTACGATTGCAGGGTATACTTAAGTACATAATATGTAAACGTATGTGTAATATACTTAGCATGAAATAAATGTAATTTAAATACATTTTAGTATTTATTTTTCACTAGGGTTGTTAGAAAATATTTCTATTTTAAATAAATGCTTTTTAAATAAATGCGGTTCTTTTTTAGAGAATCGTGAAAAAAAGTATCACATTAAGCAGTAAAACTGTTTCTGGCACTGATAATAAATCAGCATATTAGAAAGATTTCTGAAGGATCATGTGACACTGAATACTGGAGTAATGATGCTGAAAATTCAGCTTTGATCACAGGAATAAATTAGATTTTAATGTATATTAAAATAGATAAACGTTATTTTACATCATAATATTTCACAATATAACTTTTTCTATATCTTGAAACAAATAAACACAGCCTTGATGATCACAAGAAACTTCTTTAAAAAAACATCAATCTTACTGATCCCAAACTTTTCAAAATGGTTACAAAATTTGGGGTTGGCAAGATTTTTAAGATTATTATTAAGCTCATTGATCAAAAATACAATAAAAAAATGTGATAACTAATGAAATTTTGCTAATTAAAATTGCGAAATATTATTTCAATTAAAAATTTGTTTTATATGTGACCCTGGACCACAAAACCAGTCATAAGGTTAAATTTTACAAAACTGAGATATATACATCATATGAAAGCTCAATAAATAAGCTTTCTATTGATGTATGGTTTGTTAGGATAGGACAATATTTGGCCGAGATACATCTATTTGAAAATCTGGAATCCACAAAAAAATCAAAATGCTGAGAAAATCACCTTTAAATTTCTTCAAATTAAGTTCTTAACAATGCATATTACTAATCAAAAATTACATTTTGATATATTTATAGTAGGAATTTTACAAAAAATCTTCATGGAACATGATCTTTACTTAATTTCCTAATGATTTTTGGCATAAAAGAAAAATCTATAATTTTGACCCATTCTATGTATTTTTGGCTATTGCTACAAATAAACCCCAGCGACTTAAGACTGATTTTGTGGTCCAGGGTCACATATTATAATAGAATTTAAAATGTTATTTTATTTTGTGTTGCCAAAGCTGAATTTTCAGCAGTCGTTACTGCAGTCAAAATGTTTTATAACATTTCCTGTCACTTTTGATCAATTTAGTGCATGCTTATAATTCTTATGGTTTGTGTATGCGAGTAAGAAAGTTTATTAATTGCAGGTCTTCAACTTATGTCGGGACCACCTGTGCCAGCCAAGCAATGGCCATTTAGATGAACGGGAATGCTAACAGATAGATTTCTCCAAGTATTATAAATCTCCTTGGTGCATACCAACATATTAAGCTCTTTTTGAACAAACTCTGACATCATAACATAACTTTTGCAAACGTCACTACAATACGAGTCTGAGGTTCAGATCACTTCAGCAGAACCTAAGCTCTTGCCATCAAGGCAGACCTGAAAAAACAAATAGAAAGACCCAGGCCGAGACAGAGTGAGTGTTTGACACAAAGTCATTTAAACTGGCGTGAAAACACAAACATCGATACACACTCTCTTCAACTCGCCGCACAAATGAACATAAATTACAGAGAACCACATGGCTGTGTTTGCTAGATTTGGCGCGGAGCAAGCCGGGGAGGAAAAGACAGCAAAAAGAACAACAGCGAGGTCATTAAAACACAATTAGCCACAATTATCACTGCTGATTTAAGCCATCTGCGAGTATACCAGTAGGCAGAAGATACGAAGTTATTAAACTTTTAATTATAAACGCACACATACAAACACACAGTGAGGCTCAAAAACAAACACTGAGTCTCCCTCTATATATACTGACTGTTATACTGACCCTTCAACGACCTTCTCAGTAAACACTCAATGTTGCTCTAACCCCGCTGCATTACAGTTCCATCATTAACAGGTATTATGTTGAAAAAGGAAAATTGGGTCTCATTAAGGTAATAATGGCTGAGGAATGCCAGGATATGTGCTGAAAACAGGACAGGCCTGACTTGAATGGAAATAAATAAGAATGACAGGAAGGTAAATGGGGGTGGGAGGAGGCAAAGAGGGAATGAGCAGGAGAGGGAAGTTGAGGCCTGGGATAAAACACTGGATACCATCTTTCATGTCTCTTGAAGGCTAGAAACGGTCATTTTATATCCAAAGGGAAAACACACTCCAAAGCAGGCTTCCAACATTAAGTGATTTTTCCATCTGAGCTGAAACCAAAGCAACTGAAAAAGGCGGCTAATGAGAGCCAATTTTATATTTAACATTATTTTATATTGGTTGAGGCTACTGAGTATAACACAACAAAACAAGAAAAAGAGGTATCAAAGGCTGAAATGTACACTTGTGGTGCTTTTTTAAAGAAGTTCTTTTATGCTCATCAAGGCTGCAGAAAAAATACAGAAAAAACAGTAAAATTGCTAAGTGTTATTACAATGTAAAATAATTGGTTTTTGTTTTAATATACTTTAAAATACAAATTTATTCCTGTGATGCAAAGCTGAATTTTCATCAGCTGTTACTCCAGCCCACTCAAGTGTTACTCAAGTGTCACATGATCCTTCAGAAATCATTCTAATATGCTGATTTAATATTAGAATTATCAATGTTGGAAACAGTTGTGCTGCCAAGTATTTTTTTGGAACCTTTGATTCTTTTTTCAGGATTCTTTGATGAGTAACAACTTAAAAAGAACACCATTTATTCAAAATATAAATCTTTTCTAACAATGCAAATCTATGCTAGCACTTTTTATAAATTTAACACATCCTTGGTGAATAAAAGTTTATTTCTTTCAAAAAATGAAAGAATAAAAATGTACTAACCCCAAACTTTTGAACAGTAGTGGATATTGCTAGAAACCCTTTCTATTTTAAATAAATGCTGTTCTTTTTAACCTTTTATTGATCAAAGAATCCTGGAAAAAAAGTATTAAAGTTTCCAAAAAATACTAAGCAGCAAAAATGCTTTTAACATTGATAATAAATCAGCAGTATTGATGCTGAAAATTTAGCTTTGTATCAGAGAAATAAATTACATTTTTAAATATATTCACATAGAAAACAGTTACTTTAAATTGAAATAATATTTCACAATATTACAGTTTTTTCTGTATTTTTGGTCAAATAAATGCAGCCTTGATGAGCATAAGGAATATCTTTAAAAACCGTTAAAAATCTTACTGATCCCAAACTTCTGAGCGGCAGTGTATGTGTGTGTCTTTCACACACCGGATCATTCATAGGCTGTCTTTTAAGTTGCCTGGGTTCACTGTAATTACCCCACCAAGGAAACATCGCTTTCAGAAGTCTGATCTTGTTCCTTCACCTACATGAGGAAATGCCTTTGCAAGACAAGCAGACCCCACTACACAAAGAACACAGTGTGTTAACATGTGCGCTTGAGCACCTCCTGTGCACTATGTAACAGGATATAGACACCGAAACATGGATACTTGGGAAAATCAGAGCACACTATACAGAGGAAGGAATGAAAGATTAGAAAAACAGCAAAAGGTGAAGAGAGAGGCCTGAACCCAACACTTATATAATGACCAGTGATAAATCTGCATTTAAAAGAATTAATAATTTGTTATTTGTTACTTGTGTTTTGATAAATAAAATGTTTTGTTGGCAAGGCTGTATATTATAGAAGGGATGTATGAAGGAACCTTGCATGAATAGCTAAACATTGCCTGGCCGATACAGGTCAACATTACCCTCTGACGGTCATGTCAATGTCTATCCTCAATGTCTCACTGGAGAGAACATTCTCTTCCACTTGGAGCTATAAGGGCCATGATATATTTCTCCTGAGCACATAGATGTATCTCAAAGCGCTAACATGTGTGCTCCTGTCCTTTTACCCTAATCTATTTTGTGCCTCCATTATTTCTAGAAAGTGACATTACCTTAGAGCTTTTCATTGCTAACCTAAACAGATGACCTTATAACCGTATGCATGCTTCAAAAGAATAAAAAGAACAGATGACAAACTTAAAGGATTAGTTAACTCCAAAATTTAAATTTCCTGATAATTTACTCACCCCTATGTCACCCAAAGTGTTCATGTCTTTAGTCAAAAAGAAACTGAGGAAAACATTCCAGGAATTTTCTCCATATAGTGGACTTAAATGGGGATCAGCGGGTTGAAGGTCCAAATTGCAGTTTCAATGCAGCTTCAAAGGGCTCTACATGATCCCAACCGAGAAATAAAGGTCTAATTTGAAGTTGGAGGAGAAAATAACATGGAGTTTTTCACCCAATCCCTACCTTTTTGAACCACATGTGACCTTTCCAACGTGATTACGTAATGCGCGTGGTTGTAGACGTGCATCACTAAGCTAGTGCAAGACCAGCATTTGTGGTTAAAAAGTATAGAATATATTCGTTTCACTAGACAAGTCCCTTATTCCTTGGCTGGGATCGTTTAAGCCCTTTGAAGCTGCATTGAAACTGCAATTTGGACCTTCAACTCGCTGATCCCCATAAAAGTCCACTATATGGAAAAAAAAATCCTGGAATGTTTTTCTCAAAAGCCTTAATTTCTTTTTGACTGAAGGAAGAAAGACATGAACATCTTGGATGACATGGGGGTGAGTAAATTATCAGGAAATTTTAATTCTGGAGTGAACAAGTCTTTCAAGCAGCAAAAGCTAGCTTCAAATTAAGGTAGAAATAGATACCATAGAGTTCTTAGGGCTGTCAAGCAATTAAACTTAACCAAATTAACATGTTAAATTGACAGTCCTAGTAGTCCTATAGTCATTTGACTTCCTGTATAAATCCAGGGCAGTCTACAATTATACCTTTTTATTTCGGTATGTAATTTACAGTGCCTTGCAGAAGTATTCATACCCCTTCATTTTCTTCACGTTTTGTTATGTTGTTGCCTTATGTTAAACTGCATTAAATTACTTTTCCCCCCACATCAATCTACACTCCATACATCATAATGCCAAAGTAAAAACAGAATTGTCAACAGAAACTTCATAAATGTATTAAAAAAAAAAAATACTGAAATAAGTACATTGCATAAGTATTCATACCCTTAACTCAGTACTTAGCTGAAGTACCTTTACAGCCTCTCTGTCTTTACAGTCTTTACAGTATGATGCAACAAGCTGTGTACATTAACATTTAGCAAATATCTGCCATTCTTTTCTTCACCTCTTCGCCTCTCAAACTGTCAGGTTAGATGGGGTCAGATGCACATTTTCAGGTTTCTTCAGAATTGTTTTATTGGGTTCAAGCCCAAGTGCTGGCTGAGCCACTCAAGGACATTCACAGAGTTGTCTATAAGCCACTCTTTCTGTGTTCTTAGGGTCATTGTCCTGTTGGAAGTTGAACCTTCTGCCCAGTCTGAGGTTTTGAATGCTCTGAGTCTGGACTGGGTTTTCATCAAGGCTATCTCAATATTTTGGTGCACTGAGCTTTCCTTCTACTCTGATGAGTTTTTCAGTCTTTGCCACCGAAAAACAGCCCCACAGCATGAGGCTACTACCAGCACACTTCACTTTTGTGATGGCACTCTGCAGGTGATGAGCAGTGTCTGGTTTCCTTCAAACATGATGCTTGGAATTGAGGTTCATCAGACCAGAGAATCATGTTTCTCACAGTCTAAGGGTCCTTTAGGTGCTTTTTTGCTAATTCCAAGTGTGTTTTCATGTGTCTTCACTGAGGAGAGGATTGAGTTTAGACACATCACCATAAAGACCTGATTGGTGGAGTGTTGCGGTGGTGTTTGTCCTTCTGTACGTTTTTCCCATCTGCATATATGATCATGGAGCTCAACTAGAGTGACCATCAGGTTCTTGGTCACCACTCTAACCAAAGCCCTTCTCCGTAAATTGCTCAGTTTGGCCAGGAGGCCAGCTTTAGGAAAAGTCCTGGTTGCTCAAACACCTTCCATTAAGGGCAATGGAGACTACATCCTTCTGTGAACCTTCAATACAGCAGAATTATTTCTGAACTCTTTCCCAGATCTGTGGCTTGATGCAATCCTGTCTCTGAGCTCTACAGAAAGTTTTTTGACACCATGGCTTGGCTTTTGCTCTGATATGCAATTTCAGCTGTTAGACATTTTAATTAAGACATGCGTACCTTTCCAAATCATTCCCATTCAATAGAATTTGCCACAGGTTAACTTTTCTCGTACTGTAGTAACATCTACAAGCAATATTAATGCTCCTCAGCTAAATTTTAACTGTCCAAGATAAGGGTATAAATACTCATGCAATGGTATCATTTAAGTTTTAATTAGGGGTGGGCATAGATTATTTTTTTTAATCTAGATTAATCTAGATTAAATCTTGGAATTAATCTAGATTAATCTAGATTAAAATGGCTAATTTGAATTCTGCTGAAGGCATTCAGAATATGTGTGCTACCCAAATAATGACTAAAAGTAAGTCTTCGAGAACGGGTCAGGTGGCGCATTAGATCAGGCGCTCATCTCCTGTTTCCAAAATGCATCACAAACTGCTTGACAATTGCATTTACAACATAATTACCTATACAAACTTGTGTAACCAAGTACTTCTGCGCAAAAGGCTGCACGACGTGCGCGTTGCCGTTAAATACACAGACGCGCACGGGAATGGATTTCTGCGTGCATAGTCTTCCATTAAACTGCGTTGCTTTTAGAAGCGTCAATTCAGTTGTTGCATATAGTTTAATGTCTTTAATTCGGGATTATCAAAGTAAATTATAACTCAAACTTGAGATTTTACTGGGGCACAGCAGATTTTCACTGGGGCACGTGCCCCAATAAAAAGGGTCTAGCAACGCACCTGCCCTGAAGCGGCTTCATAGCTGCATCCATGTTTGCACGTCTCATTTGATGTGGTAATTTCACAGAAGTTGAAGACTCGTTCTCGCCTCCTACAGTGCAATTCGACTAGGTACACGTCATCCGCGCTAAAATATCAAGGTGAAAGTCATCATATCTTGCGTAGTTTAGACCCAGCTCCCAACCCAACTTTGAGAATAGATTAACGACGATATTTTTTTTATCGCCCGATAAGAGTCTCACGTTAACGCAGCACGTTAACGCCGATAACGGCCCACCACTAGTTTTAATATTTAATACATTTGAAAATATGTTCAAAGCTGTTGTTTTTTTGCAACATAACAAAATGTAAAAAAATGAAGTAGTATGAATACTTTCGCAAGGCACTGTACAATCAAGGTCTCATACCACATACTGTATATAAACCCTATTCATATCAAGAATCAAAAACGATTGTTTGCAAATACCCAGCATCAAAACAGATGTCAAAATATACAAAAAAATGTTTCTAATGAAGACTCTCTGAAGAGGAAACATTAATGAAGCCTTATGTCATCAACCAATGAGAGGTCACGAAGGAAATGAGAACAGTGTGAACTTTTATAGTACAGAATGTCTGCTGGCTATGCTTGCGTTCCAAGGCTCAACATGACAAATCTAAGCTCAGACATTCAAAAACATTTTTTTTTCTTCCCCCAAAGTAGTAAGTCTTGTTTTGGCTTCACGGTCTCTGAGACTTGGTCCTCTACCATTGTATGGATTTCATTGCCATGAACAGTCAACAGCAATAAGCCAAAAGAAACAAGTGTTCTAGGACGTTCCGCATGCTTCATTGACATTGTCCTGGGGTACTGAAACTGTTTGAGGAGAATCACACAAACTCAAGTCATATGCTTTCCCAAATCTGAACTCCAGAACACGCTCAACTGACCAGCCATCTGCTGGAACTCAAGATCCCAAACTTGTAATATTCAATCCAACAGCAAAGAGAGTTGAGTGTAAATTTGTGTCTCTTTTCACTTAAACTGTGATTAAAAAATATATTCAAATAGAACAGAAGCCAGAGGAGGTCCTTAGTTTGAAAAAGGTGAAGAAGTAGATTGCTACAGCCCTCAGGATGAGCGACATGGAGATTAAAGAAGGCTAGTATATTGTATAGTTAGGGATGAAAGATTTTGTTGGGCAGGCGCCATCTTAAAAGTGCAATAAGCACCTAGATGAGAACAAGCTTGCCAAAACAAGCCATGCAATGAAAAGAGTCCACACACAATCTATAGCCAAATCATCTTATTAGAAATGTCTGTTCTGTCTACGACTCTCCTATTACTCAGTCTGAAAATCTGGATAGAACACACACACTTTTATCAATCCAACAAACACACACCCATGCACACAGTCTTTCGCCTTCCTATAGACCTTTCAGTAACCTTATCCAAAACGACACATTCTTTCAATAAAATCCACCACTGAGCTCACTTCTGCTGCTGCTGCCGTCACCCCATGTGTATGCTGATCCAAGCCCAATTATTTCAGCATCCTGCCATTGCTGTTAATAAATCAGCAGGTTAAAGTTACCAAAAAGAGGGGAGAGCATTTGAGGATTTGGGTCCCATCCCCAAAGTCCAAGAGCTTGAACCCCCCTCCACTTTCTCCTCATTACTCCCCTCACTGAAACACGCATGAAGTCATGGTCTGAAAAATGATAGCAATTAATCAGAGCTACTGAATCCTACTCATTCGACTAATCACAATTATACAAACCGATGAATCATCCCCAGAGGCAGAGGCCTGCTAACTACCACACACCAGAGAAAGAAAGAGAAACTAAAGTTCAACTTTTGTAGTAATGACTGCACAGGCTGTCTGCACCTGATATATAACATTTCAGGTTCAGATCAGAAACAATTCCAAAGAAAAAATTGACATTCAACTTCTTGTCTGAAAAACTGAGGTTTTTGAGGGGCAGCCAGCCATCTAAAACTGCTGCGGACGTGGGCCACAGGTCACACAATATCTAACCAAAGCCCAATGTTTATTGAGAGGAAAGGAGAGATTTATTTTGCATTTCGTTTCACTTAGAAGAAAGTAACATGCACAATTTCACTGTAAATTCGAATGCTGATCGACTACAGATGTAAAATCTGAATTCTGAACGTATCTAAAATGGAATGCATTTGAAATCCATTACTAGGTGACCACTTATACACTTAGGGCCCTATGAAATCCTTATTATTTTTCCCAAATTCCAATTTTTCCGTTTAATTTTTCTGGATTCCCTTTTTTTCCCTTTTTCAATTTTCTACACTGTTTAATGGATAAATTAAAAAAATCTGAATCAAAAAGCATATCTAATTGATTGAAATCACTTAATTGAAACTTAACTTAGAATTTATGGAAGTATGGAAGACCGTTTCCACCACTGAATTTTACATCTCGCAATTCTGACTTTTTAATCGGAATTGTGAGATATAAACTCGCCATTCTGAGAAAAAAAAAGTCAGAATTGCGAGATATAAACTCGCGAGAGTCAGTTTTTAATTCTGAAATTCTTATTTTATTTCTCACAAAACAAAGTTTATCACGCAATTCTGAGGAAAAAAAGTCAGAATTCTGAGTTTATATCGCAATTCTGAGAAAAAAAAAATATTTCAGTTTATCTCTTGCAATTTTTACTTTATTTCTTGCGATTGAGAGTTTATATCCCACAATTCTAAGGGAAAAAAAGTCAGAATTGCAAGATATAAACTCGCAATTGAGAGAAAGTCAGAATTGCGAGTTTTTAATCTTGAAATTATTACTTTTTTCCTTACAATCTTGAGTTTATATCACACAATTCTGAGAAAGAAGTCAAAATTGTGATGTTTATATCACAATTCTGAGAAAAAAAACTCAGATGAGTTTATATCTCGCAATTTTACTTTATTTCTTGCAATTGTGAGTTTATATCTCACAATTCTAAGCAAAAAAGTCTCAACTGCGAGATATAAACATGAAATAAAATTATTTTTTTGCTCAGAAAAAAATTTAGATTTGTGATTTTATATCTCGCAATTTTTACTTTATTCCTCAGAATTTGAAGTTCACAATTGAGTTTATGTGTCAGAATTGTGAGATAAATGGTCCTTTTTTATTTTTCATTCAGTTATATAAAAGCCCTATGAAATACATGTTTTTTGTTTTCCCTCAAATTCAGTTATTTTTGATCAAATTCTGTTTTTCATTAATTTTCCTTATTCCATTTTAATGCTTTCATTCAATTTTAATTACCAAAAGCTTTTGTAATTAATTTACTAATTTAATTTATTAACATTTTCTTTCTTTCTTTCTTTCTTTCTTTACAGAAATACTGTGTCGTGTATTTACATTTTTCTGGTAAATAAATTCTGGTCAATTATTTTCGGATAAAATATTCAATAAAAAAGAATGTTTTTATAACAATTTTAATTAGTAGCAGTAGTAATAGCAGCTTTAGTGGTACTATCATTACATCAAGTAATATATTTCTGTCACAGTTTCTTCAAGTTAAACCAAAATTTTATTTTGATGGGTTGCTGTGAAAAACCTAAGTTTCTGCGTGTATACAATATGCCAATATGATTGTTTCTCAAAACAAAATGGTAAAATACTAATGAAGTGACTCTAGAACTGCTCTGAGAGATTGTTTGTGTGTTCATCTACTCATATATTGAAGCAGCAGAGACTGAAAACACTGCGAGCATCACGTGCGCTTCAGTGTATGTAGTTAAGAAACCGTGCATCTGCACTATCCATTCACACAGACACACACAACATGCAGGATTCATATTTAAATTGTATTTTTGCACCCTAATATTTACAGACACTAGTCTATATCGCATTTTGATTTCAGCGTACTGACCTACTTTTGATTTACTCATCCAAAATTTGCCATCTTTCTTGACATTCCGCGTTATACAATAAATGTCACTACATTTTAAAATGCAATTTATCCCTATGACAGAATTTTTAGCAGGTATTGACCCCAAATGTGCAGTCTATTTAGATGCAATTAAAAACTATCTAGCCCTTATGTCTATCCCCGAGTATAAAATAAAATACATAAGGTCTTTCAGGCAGACAAGCAGTCTAGAAATGAGAAAGCCAGCATCAGTCCATGAGTGTTACGCTGTACTACCACCTCCAATAAATTTTTCTCCCCACAAGCGCTTTAGTCCAGCATATTTGTTGTTATGTAGTAAAAGAAACCGAATACACTGGCAAACCACCCAACAACTGCTCAGCTAAATACAAAAAGATTTAATGTGTCATTCTGGGATTCTCGAAACTCGAGATTGCCAATAGATGTCAATGCTCATTCATTGTCACTTTCAAGTACAGTACAGCCTCAAGCTTAAATCCAAACAGGTTTGGGAAACTGACGACTACACGAGTAAACAGAGGTCCTGATTCTGACAGCTCGCAGATGAAATGGAGGAGCGAAAGTTGGCCAGAAATCTCGGTTAGAGAGAGCTGTGAACGACACGTAAGGGAAAGGGGAACAGACACATACATCTATAGGCCGCAAGAGACCACTGGACACAGTGCGGGCGAGAGCGTCTGTAAGGTAATGCGGAATGTGGCTTGTGTCATGTTTAGATGGAGGATATGTGGTCACTCAGGAACTAGAGGATAAGGGTGAACAGGGAACGCGAGCCAAACACATCACTGACACGATCGCGCGAGTGTGCGTGTATTTATGTGCTTCATGTTCACAAGAGTGTTTTCCACTACGTGAGCTTGAATTATGGCCACCCCTGTGTGTCTGGCTTTGACAGCATGTGGAAATTTGCATGTGTTTGTAAGTGTGTGTGAGAAGGAAGTTCTCTCACCAAAGGCTCTTTATTTTTGACCAGTCGAATGATCTTGACAGAATCTTCTTCATCATCAATGTCGTCTGGCAGAGGAGGAAGTTCTGGATCGTAACTCTTCCTGGCCACGGTATCGTGAACAGACAACAAACTCTGCAACGAGAAGGAGTCGCACACATAAAAATCCACAGCAAGACAAACAGTAGTCGTTTGACTGATTTTGTGTAGCTACTCGTTTTGGCTAATCACTCCAGCCTTCATACTCCAAGCATCTGCTTGAATCCTATAGTATAAATCATGGAGCTTTAGAGGTCTGCTTTAGATTACTACCTCCTACTGACAAATAAAGCTGCTTTTGAATTGATTACAGTCACTATTTCACTACAACCCTCTTTGGCAATGTTGTTTGTTAAAGTGTCTTCAGCAGGGGGAAAAAAAGAGTGCTGAATCAAAACCAAGACCAATCATATTGTCATCTTTCATTTGATTAGATTGTTATGAGCATTACAAGTATCCCACAGGGAACACAGCAGCATTGCTGCGAGTTTCCAAGAGGTGAGGACACTTCGTGGCAGATGGATGGACAGAAGGCAATGAAGTTCTCAGCCATTTCAGATATTTCACACCTCAGCTCTTAAAGAACGAGCTATAGCAGAAGAATGACGGCATTCAGAGATTCATTACTGGACTGCTTTAACGATGTTGTGTGTCAGATGCAGCTGGAAACACTTTTTCTTTTGCTTCTTGTCTCCCTCACATTTCCAATATAAAACCATCTTCCAGTTGTGTTCCAGAGATAATAAAAAAAAATAAAAATAGGAGAGAAGAAAAAAAGAAAAGAAAAAAAATAGAGAAAAGAGACAAGACAGAGAGGAGAAGAAAAGTGTCTGTTTTATGACATGGGATTAAGCTCCAGAACAACACTCAACATGTGGCTAAAGCAGAACAGATGGGAGAGAGAGTGTGTGCGAGAGAGGAAACAAACAGGGAGAGAGAGAGTCATGTGTCTATAAGCAGGTCAATTTCATTTCAAGTCCAGCCTTTTACTGAAAATTAGATATTAGAAATACCTGATCATTTGTTTTTGTCTGAACATTTCAGTCGTCATAGATAATTAAATTGAATTAAAAAAAAAGAATCTGAATCTGGATCACTCAGTCAGTCTACAATAACACTGCTGAATCCCCTGCTAAAGAAATTACATTTACCAGAAAGTGAGTTTGCAGTCCACATTTAATGTCATAATGACAAGAAAACTTCTCCAATTCCTGGATAAATTACTCCAATGAGCCGATTCACTAGAAAATGGGTTCAAATTGGGAATGAATTTGCAGTTACTGAATTTACATCTCACTCACTTACAGCAAATTATCATTATCATTAAGTCTGAGATACCTTTAGAGCAGAAATCCTCAAATCTGGCCCACGAGATGAATTTGCCTGCAGAGTTTAGCTCTTACCCTAATCAAACACACCTGAGCATGCTAATTAAGGTTTTCAGGATCATTAGAGAATCACAGGTAGGTGAGTTTGATCAGGGTTGGAGCTAAACTCTGCAGCGCATTGGCCCTCCAGGGTAAGATTAGAGGAACCCTGCTTTAAAGAGATAGTTCACCCAAAAATGAAAATTCTTTCATTATTGCTCACCCTCATGTTGTTCCAAACCGTAAGATCTTCATTCATCTTCAGAACACGAATGAAGATATTTTTGATGAAATCCGAGAGCTTTCTAACCCTGCATAGACAGCAATGCGACTAAAATACTTTTAGGTCCAGAAATGTAGTAAGGACATTGTTAAAATAGTCCATGTGACATCAGTGGTTCAGCCATAATTGCATGAAGCTAGAAGAATACTTACAACTGACACGGAAGAGAAGAAACTTCTGAATTAAGTCGTTAGTTGGAGGGCCAGAAAGCTCCCAGATTTCATCAAAAATATCTTAATTTGTGTTTTGAAGACGAACAAAGGTCTTTTGGAAAGACATGAGAGCGAGCAATTAATGGGTGAACTATCTCTTTAAACCATTATTATTATGGACTAGCTGATTGTTTGACGATGTGTAGTTAAAGACACATTTGTAACATTCTACTTAAGAAGCTAAACAAAGACCTACCACATTGACACAAATTTGGCTCACATTATAAAAGAAACCTAATTTCTGATTTGACTATACACCTGCCAATCAAACACATCCACTCACTGTGTTTAGAGATAAGTAGTACATTATGAGACGTAAACAACGTAGAACAACTACAGACACGAAAAAGCTTTCACAATCGCTGTAGGGTACAATGTTGTTTGCGTCTACACTAAACACTGCTCTGCAGATTAGATTGAATGGTGCAGTTGTTTTAAGCAAACTTGAAATGGAACATTTTTAATTGCAACTGAGTTGCCATGCATTTCTTCTGTCCAAGTCCTCCTCCAGAAGACAAACAGACACACACATTGTGACCTGGATTCTTCCAGATGACCAGATCTATTCTTTCACCAAGTTAAAAAAAAAAATTACATCAGATAGGGTTACGCTTAGACTTGAATAAAATGTCACTGTATAAATATTATTAAAGCGTCAAGGCATTAACCATCTGCAACCACATTTTTTTACCATTACTCCTTGCGGAGGGCAAAATCAATGTGGCGTTGTGTTTCAGTTCTCGTGAGTTTTCATAAAACATGCAGTTGTCACGTCAACACTTAGCCACACAAAAGAACACACATGCATGCAAAGCTGAAGATTGAGGTGTACATGGATGTGACACACCGGTAAACATGATTAACCGGTAGGAATCTGTCAACCGGTGAAAATTTTTGATTATGGTCTCTATTGCATTGTGGTTTAAAAACAAGTGATTTTAAGCCACTGAAATGCAACTCAACAACTCATTTCATTATATGTCAGAGAGGCGTGTGTACGCTATTTTCGCCACTTTATAGACCTTGAACAGGTACATACATACATGCATGTGTCAAAGGGTCAGTCTTTGCAAGTATCCTCGTGAACACAGGAATTTATCATCTTACTTGAAAGTATAAATCTGAGAAAGTTGGGGTGTAATGGTTCACAAAATTTACAGATCGGTTCGATCCAGGCAGCTCTTAAAGTGACAGCAGTCTAACATTTCTGCTGTCTGTCATTCACATTAATAAAACAACAAAAAAAGAGAAAATCTCTCACTGGATAGACTAAATCACTTTTATAACTTTATTAAGAAGAAAAATTGATTTAATTTAAACAGTAAAGAATATGCAGTGTTTTTATACATTTGAATGTAGAATTTCTTATTTGTTCTACTGTTTTTTTTTTTGTTTTTTTTTTGCCGTTGCTTGTAATTAGTTGTTTATTTAATCACTGACTCCAATGAGCCTTTTTTGTAATATTAACACTAGTGACAAGAATTAGAAAATTTCTATAAATCATAAAGACCTTATATAAAGCAAAACTAACTATAGAGTTAAAGGGATAGATTGGTTACATCCAAGATGTAAATTACTTTGTTTCTTCAGTAGAAGACAAACAAAGATTTTAAGATTTTTAAAACAAACCGTTGCAGTCAGTCATATAACGGCATTCAATGAGATCCACGGTTTGAGAGTGCAAAAAACACACACAGACAAAATCAAATTAAACCCTGGGGCTCATGATGATACATTGAGGTCTTAAGACACAAAACAAGACACAAACAGTCTGTGCAAGAAACTAACCAGTATTAACATCATTTTTTACTTCGTATCCACTGCAATGTCCAACTGTCCTAAGCACATTCACAACAGCCGGCAAGTGAGGAAGAGCTAGCAACCATAACTTCAGTCAATCAAGGTCAAAAGTTGGGAGTCGGTGAAAAGTCAACACCCCCCGATTAGTTTGTGCAAACAAACAATCTTTTATTTTTTTAATCAGTTGCAACAATCAGGATAAGCACAAGTGTTTACCATTTTGAGTATCCGTCGTACCCACAATCTCTCTGTATAAAAAAACGCTTCCGTTTATGGGTCTACTATGCCAGAGCACATTGATGCGTCACACACTCAGGACATTTGGAAATAGCTGTGGATCGGAGGTAAAAAAATTATAGAAATACTGTTCAGTTTCTTACACAGATCGACTGTTTCATGTGTTAAGATCTCAAAGTATCGTCACGAGCCGCAGGGTTTAATTTGGTTTTGTCTGTGTATGTTTTTTTGACTCTCAAAGCCGTGGGTCCCATTGACTGTCATTATATAACTGAGAGACTGTAACGGTTTAAGTTAAAAATCTTTGTTTGTGTTCTACTGAAGAAACACAGTGAAAAAAAAACCTACATCTTGGATGCCCTGGGGGTAAGCAGATAAACATCAAATTTTCATTTTTGGGTAAACTATCCCTTTAACGTGAAATAAAATTACTCATAAGATTTTAGTCATATCGCCCACCCCTACTTCTCAAACTCATTTCTCACATTTTTATATTTAGACTACCCTTGCTGATCCTCATCTAACGCTCACCAAAGTTAATCATTAAAAACACCAATTTACTAACACTTAAATGTAATCTTAAGCCAATGAAAATGAATATCTATTTTTCATACTATGCCCTAAAATGCTGTGATGATAATATGAAATTATTTATCATCCCTGTTATTGCACACTAGGGTTGTGCCGATAGACAATAATATAGTGTATTGACGATAGTCAGAGATATTAGCTGTTGCTGATTCCTTTGACGATAGCAAGACAATTACTATTAGTATTATTATTATTATCCATCAAAAATAGACTACACTCTTAAAAATAAAGGTGCTTTAAAAGGTTCTTTACAGCGATGCCATAGAGGAACCTTTTTTGGTTCCACAAAGAACCATTCAGTCAAAGGTTTTTTAAAGGACCATCACTTTCTTACCTTTTTAAAAATCTGAAGAACCTTCTTTCACCACAACGAACCATTTGTGAAACAGAAAGGTTCCTCAGAAGATCAAGGTTCTTTATGGAACCATTTAGACAAAAAAGACTAGGCTAGTCAGTGATGATGATCTTGTTTTCTTTCGCTTTTTTCTTTCAAATAACTAAAGAAAGCATTATAATTAGTAACTTACAATGTTTCTATTAAACTGTTGTTACATTAAACACAAATTCAGTTATATTAAAAACAGTGGGCTGCTTTTAAGCCTTATGCTGAAGATGCACACCACAGCAACATGCTAAAAGTCATTCAGAACAACTTAACTGCATAGTAATGCCATAGAGAAGCAATCCAGTCTCTAACATCGAAATCACTGCATAAATACATGGTGTGCAGTTTTAAACATTTAAATTCTTCCTATGTACAGAGCTTTACAAGAAACCAATGAGTCAAACCATATTTCTGAATTTTCCAGGAACACTACACACAAAAAATCTGGATAAAGCAGACATCAACTGATATCAACCTTATGATGAAACATTTTAACCCTTGTCCCTGCCATGAAATAATATGCATGTTCCTAAAATCTGGCATTGGTTTGGCATTCTTAAAAAAAAGGCTATATACACTGAAATCTGACTTCTATGACTATTCACAGAAAGGATTATTACAGGAAATGTTTAGCATTTCCCTGCCTCTTATATTTAATTAGTCCAATCTAAAAGACTTCTCTTTACATTTGATGATTGAAATTGTGAGGCAGTGTAATAGCTTTACTCTGTTTCCACAGAATCGGTCTACAGTCCAACAACACAGTCTAAATTTACTATCCTGCCATGCACAACACACACAGAGACAGGTATAAAGGCTGTTTTGTGGAGCTAAACTCTCTCCTGAGGTTGGAGTACTAGGGTCAACATCAGGCCAGGTGGCAAAAGAGTGAATTGAGGGTCAGAGTCAGTAAGTCATTTCTTCAGGTACTCTTGCCGTGTGTCTGTGTGTGAGCATGTTAATTAGTTATACTGGGCCTCTTACAATAACAAATTGCAGAACTTGTTCAAATAAAGTCTGGGAAATGTAACTGGGCATGCAACTCTCATTAGGAAAGAGTTTGTCATCCGAACAGTCATTATTCAACTTGCTAGCCATACACATGCCTGCACAAAATCTACACACATATGCGAAAGAGAAAAGGACTAAGTAATACACTTCTATCTATTTTCCTACACAAACCTGAGAGCCACTGATCTCTTTCTCACTCAGACCAGAGCAGCTCTTTCTTTCCGCAACACGCGGCTTGCCGTAATTGCCGCTTTCATCAATGTCAATATAAGTCTGTAAGCGGGTCTAATATGAGTAAAATGTGTTTTTTCATGTGTGAATCATACGGAGGGGAGGAGGAAGGAGATCGTTTAATAGGTTCTGATTTATGTCTGGTCGAAAGGAATGGATCATTTCAAAACTAATTGAGAGTGATACGGTTACTATCGTACAGAGACGCCATTCTAGTCCCTAGAAGCCATCTGCTAGCGCTTTATGCAGCACCAACAGACACTGGGTTAAAGACATAAGGGGTAAGAAAAACAGACTACAAAAAAGAAGAATATAGAGGGAAGGGCAAAAGTACAATAATGGTGTAACCAGACTAGTTCAGATTAAAAGTGATTTACACTACCATTCAATGGTGTCCATTTCTCAATATTTGGAATATTTTTCTTTTATATATTCGTGAATATTTCCTGAACTATTCTTCAGAAAGTCGTTAAAAGACATCAGGGTTTTCACAAAAATATTAAGCTGTCAAAACACTGATAAAAAAAAAACATCCTGATATAAATTCAGCATATAAAATTATTTCTGAAGTATCAAGTAACAATGAAAACTGCTGAAAATTAAGAAAGTTTTTAAAAAAATTTTAAATAAAAAAATTACTAATTTGAATATTTACTTTTTTTAACACTGTTATCTTTAAATATTCATCAAAAAGTCCTGAAAAGACACCAAGGTTTCCACAAAAATATTAAGCTGTCACCACACTGATTTAAAAAAAGTACCTTGATATAAAATCAGCATATAAGAATGATTTCTGAGGTATCATGTAACAATGAAGACTGAAGTAATGACTGCTAATAATTAAGAAAAAAAGATTTTTTTTATTAGTTATTATTAAGAATTAATTAACTAATTATTAAGAAATTTTGATTTAGATTTTTTTATATATTATTGAATATTTCACATAAACACTTATGTTTAGCTATTCTTTAAAAGGTCCTAAAACATTGTTTCCACAAAAATATTAAGCTGTCAGAACACTGATAAAAAAAAAAAAAAAAAGTATCTTGAGCACCAAATCACCATATAAGAATCTGAAGGATCATGTGGCAACGATATGAGTGATGACTGCTGAAAATTCAGCAGTCCTGCCATCACAGGAATAAATTACATTTTAAAATATTCAAATAGAAAAGTTTTTTTTTTTTAATTGTAGTAGCACTTACAAAATATTAAAAACTAAATATTGCTTTTATCTCAAATAAATGCAACCTTGGTGAAAAAAAAGGTAACTTGAGCACCAAATAAGCATATAAGAATGATTTCTGAAGGATCATGTAACAGTGAAGACTGGAGTAATGACTGCTGAAAATTAAGAAAAAAAAAATTCAATAAATTATAAATTATTTTAAATAATTACTTTTTTCTATCATTAAATATTTCAATTAAACATGTATCTTGATCTATAAAAATACTATAATAATATAAAAAACTGCTTAAATTTTTTTTGTTAATATAATTATTATTTTTTAATAAGAATTTTTTTTTTGAATATTTGTTTTTTTATGTTATTAAATATTTAAATGAAACTCCTTTATCTTGAACTATTCATCAAAAAGTCCTAAAAAACAAAATGGTTTTCACAAAATTATTAAGCCATCACAACACGGAATTAAAAAAAAAAAAAAAAAGTATATTGAGGCAAACAAAAAAAATTGCTTTTAAATCAAATAAATGCAACCTTGGAGAGCAAAAAAAACCTTGAATAAAATAAAATAAAATAGGGGGAAAAAGTAGTTTGTTTTTTTAATTAGAAATTATTATTTAAATATGTACCATTTAAGTATTTTGAGTATTTTATTGAAAGTATTTTAAGCACTAAATCAGCATATAAGAATGATTTCTAAAGGATCAGATAACAATGATGAAAATTAAGAAAAAAAACCAAATAAAAAAAGAAGAAATTATTATTTAGAATTTTAAAATGTTTTATATTATTGAAAATTTCAATTAAAAGTATCTTGAAATTTCAAGTCAGCATATAAGAATGATTTCTAAAGGATCATGAAGTAATAATGAAGACTGGAGTAATGACTGCTGTAAAAGCTTTACCTTCACATGAATAAATAACATTTTATATTATATTAAAATAGAAAAGTTATTTTTAAATTGTAGTAGCATTTATAAAGTATATATATTTATTTATATATTTATATATTCAAAATAGTGTTTTATATCAAATAAATGCAACCTTGGAGAGCAAAAGAAACCTTAACTGAAAGAATAAATAAAAAAATAAAAAAAAAATAAAAAAATATGTAAACAATCAATCAAAAGTTCAGATGCGGTTGTATGAACTGATTTTTATAATAGTAAAAATACGTGGGTTTAACTGTAAAGGCTTATGGTTAAACCAGATTAATTTGATAGAAATATGCCTATGTATGACTTCGAAAAAAAATTGAATATTCTAAACGTTTAATTATTTGCAAGTTACATTTCATAGATGCATCACTTGATGACTAATATTACCAAAAAATGTTAAAAATAGTAATAATAATAAACAACAAGCAGATGTGTGCACAAGCATGAAACTTTGAACTGGTAATGGAAACAACATTTAATGTTATATGTCATTTTTGTGTGTTTCTGTTTACTCGCTTACCTTTATATGTGGTTTGGACAGCAGCTTGACAAGCTCTCTGATCTCATGACTTGCGCTTCTTCCCTGAAGTTCCTCCGTCAACTGACAGAAACAGACGAGGACAGCGAGAGAGAGAAAAAGAAACCAGAGAGCAAGAGAAAATGAGCATCGATAACACCCATGAACACATGCATTGGTCATACAGACATGAACACACATATATTATGAATAATTGGAGTATAAATGTCTCCCTTGTGGCAGGTAGCAGGTGGAGAGTGTGTGTGTATGTTTAAAAGATTGAGAGATTTACAGCGGCGCAGACGCACACTAAATGAGGCACAGAGACACGTTGCTGTTTCTCTGAGCGAGGAGAGAGACAGAGAGAGATGGGCTTTGCTCCTCATATCCATTTGAAGTGTTACTCCTGGGCCACAACCTTATTACTGACCACAACTCGCTCTGGATCTGAGTGTGTGTGTGGAGCAAGTCTGCTGAAATGTTGTAATCAGTGTTTAAAGAATCACTCCCTTAGGATGTCAGTAGACTTTTTGAGTAAGCAGCCAAGAGGTGACATTCAGTTGAGTAATGGTGACAGTGACCCTTAGTGGCATACAAACACAGACAAATTGCATCATGTGTACAATAGATACATACCATCCACTGCAGCTGATGTCATAGCAAGCAGAGGTCACATATGGAGAAAAACAACAAGTGCAGATCTGGGATAAGTCTTTTTTTGACTACAGTTTTGCACAGGTACAGTACAGTATACTATGGCGCAAAGAAGAATTTGGATGCTTTTATGTAATTTAAAGGGGTCATCGGATGCCCATTTTCCACAGGTTCATATGATTCTTTAGGGTCTTAATGAAAAGTCTATAATATACTTTGGTTAAAAATGCTCAATAGTAGTGTAATAAAACACCCTTTTACCTTGTTAAAATCAGCTCTGCAAAAAATCAACTTATTTTATTGCATGGTCCCTTTAAATGCAAATGAGCTCTGCTCGCCCCGCCCCTCTCTGATGTGAGATTATGAGCTGTAATGTTTACTTTAGCCGCATTTAGCTGCGTTTATCGGTGAAACTTGCCAACAAGCACATTATTAAGAAAGGCCGTTTGCAAAGATGCATACATAAACCCTTATACTCACTTCTGCTGTGGGTGAAGCTGCATCAGGAATGATTCGCACGAACTAGACGCATATGTAGATCGGCATCGGCGCTTTCCTTTTTAAAAACGAAAGTAATGTTATCCTCTGCCTCTTCAGCAGCTCAGATGTCGGGAGTAAATGATGACTGCTATGTTCATTATTACATCCAACAACAGAACACCTCAATCGCTCAATCTGAGACATTCTTGTCTTCCCCTGCACCTGAGTCGACACAATGGTGATCGGAGTCAGACTGTTTTAGCTCGGTGAGGCCAGGTGGTCTAAGGTAAGGCGCTCATGTCAATCAACTATGGTGGGAGTGGCCTCTGTTGGTGTGCCGTCACATCGACAAGAAGCTGAGAATGACCTGATTTTAAAGAGGGGATATTATATTTAAATATTAAAAAATACCACTGGGTGGATTTTTATTATTGTAGGGTGGTTGTGTACACAAATTGCCGACATACATTAATATACTTTGGTTAAAAATTCTCAATAGTAGCATAATAAAACACCCCTTACCTTGTTAAAATCAGCTCTGCAAAAAATCAACTCATTTTATTGCATGGGCCCTTTAAATGCAAATGAGCTCTGCTCGCCCCGCCCCTCTCTGATGTGGGATTATGAGCCGTAATGTTTACTTTAGCCACATTTAGCCGCATTTAGCTGCGTTTAACGGCGAAACTTGCCAACAAGCACATGCATGCACGTGCATCAGGAACGATTTGCACAAACTAGACGCACATGTAGATCGGCATCGGTGCTTTCCTTTTTAAAAACGAAAGTAACGTTATCCTCTGCGTCTTCAGCGGCTCAGATGTCAGGAGTAAATGACTACTGCTATGTTCATTGTTACATCCAACAACAGAACACCTCAATCACTCAATCGGAGACATTTTTGTCCCCCTGCACCTGAGTCGACACAATGGTGATCGGAGTCGGACTGTTTCAGCTCGGTGAGGGCGGGTCTAAGGTAAGGCGCTCATGTCAATCAACTATCGTGGGAGTGGCCTCTGTTGGTGTGTAGTCACACAGACAAGAAGCTGAGAAAGACCTGATTTGAAAAAGGGGATATTACTTTTAAAGATTAAAAAAATACCACTGGGTTGATTTTTATCATTGTGGGGTGGTTGTGTACACAAACTGCCAACACACATTAATGTTCAAACAACATGTAAAAGTAGGTTTTGCATCTGATGACCCCTTTAAGTAATTTGTTTTAAGTCTATAAATCAAGTGTTTGAATATCTAATAATCATTTAACCATGAACCTTGCAAACGCTGGCGAATCCAGCTGTTAGAGCTTCACTGTATCCTACATAAAAACATGTGTACTGTGGGTGCGACCGTCCATCTGTATAAATTGGATGCGGAGAAGACAGTTCTGCTGTCACTGGACAGGCATAAAAGACGAACTTTATATGGTTGATTTCAAATTAGGCTGCACTATTTCCAGTTTTCCACTACGTCATATTCATATCATATTTATTGTGTACTGTATGTTAAAACTGTGTTCTGGAATTTGAGAAAATAAGATTCCCAATGCGCACAGGCTTACCAGATTACTGAGTGCACTGTTGGTTCACTTATATTTTATCCATGTTTTTAACAATTTATCCACCTTATTCTTCACCACAAATGTAAGTTCATTACCTTCTATAGGAAAATAATGAGAAGAATAACAATGTGCAGTAAATAGTAAAACTGTTTGCACTGCAAACCAAAGACACTGCAGGTGAATAGGGTAAAAAAAAAATTAATAGTTATCACTTTACTTACCCAGTTGATTGATTACACTAATAATTGCGAACATTTTTTTTTTATTACGAGTTTTGTAAAATGTTAGGTTTAAATATGCAAAAAAGCATTATTTAATGAAATATGAGCTAATTTGCATACATTTCTAGTACAAAAATCTAAACACTGGATGAAGTCAGTTTCAAAATTCTTGTGTAATTTTTTGACATATTAGAGTCAAATATTTTTACAGAGGGAATTGTGTCACTCCATGACTCAGAAAATACTTAGAACAGACAGAAAACAATATATTCTAGCATTTTTGGGGGGGAAAATGTCATACATAATTAAGCAAATTATATATGAACAAATCCCTCTGTAAAAACCTTCAGGATAAAGGCAGGAATAAAAATGTCCAGTTTGGTGTCTTTGAAAAAACGGCCTTAAAAAATATGTATTGTAATTGAAATCTATTGACACAAATAGATAAAGTGCTATAAAACAGTGTTTCTCAACTCCAGTCCTCGGGGCCCACTGCTCTGCACATTTTGTATGTCTTCCTCATTTAAGGCACCTGATTTTGATCATCAGCTCATTAGAAGAAAGATTCATGAACTGAACTGAGTGTGTCACACTCAGAAACATACAAAATGTGCAGAGCAGTGAACTTTCTGACACAAGAATGCACAACAATTTCTTTTCTTCAGTGTCAGTCTTTGATGCAAATTCAGGAGTGTACCACAACGCATCTGTGTGGGGCTGGTGATGCAGAAAGAGAAGAAATTGTTGAAAGATATTATTTTTGTTTTCTTTGTGCACAAAAGTACTCCCGTAGCTTCATAACAAAGTTTGAACCCTGATGTCACATGACGTGTTTTAACGATGTCCTTACTACCTTTCTGAGCCTCGAACGTGGCGTTGCGTTGCTCTCTATGCACAGTCAGAAAGCTCTCGAGTTTCATCAAAAATATCTAATTTGTTTTCTGAAGATAAACAAAGCTCTTACGGGTTTGGAACGACATGAGGGTGAGTAATTAATAACAGGATTTTCATTGTTGGGTGAACTATCCCTTTAAGTTTAAATGTAGAAAATAATACACTGTTCAAAAAATTTGATATTAAGTGGCATTAAGCGTCCAAACATCGGAAACTATTTACTGACAACTGTGTTTCAGTGATTAATCAACCTAGAAACTTAATCTCTTTCAAAACAGTCTCTTGGTTTTTAATAACGAGGCCCAAAAACTCAACTCCAGACTAATATTCATTGCAAACCAGAATTTCACACGAACTGGCCCGTTTTCATCATACAACAACAGAAATCTTTTCGGATCTGCAACTTTTGTTTCAGACAGCGCATCTGGCTTATGACATCTGTATTGTGCGTGGCAACAGAATGATCATCTAAAATAACTACAAGCGGTTTCTATTAATCAATCAGGGACATTGTTTCGCTGCTCTGCTGTAATCTGACAGTTGTTTTGCATTTGCTTGACTGACGTCTCCAGAACAGACTTCTGCATCTGAGAGGAGAGGTATGAGCGGAGTGGAGTATCATCCAGCAGGCTCTGGAGCGCTCCATTTTTCCACAGTCTAATGGAAGACACCCGGGACGCAATGAGGACTGTAATCTGCCGACTGTTTTTATTCAGACTGAGATCTGCTTCTTGCCCAAGTAGCATTCTTTACTGCCTACTGCCTACCTGTGGCCAGAATGAAAACTGCACACCTGTTGCTCAAAACTCTCATCTCTGCTAAAGCTTTCTGTGAAAATGTGTGTGTGTGAGGTGCTTGCCTGCTGCGTCAGTGCTAGACAGCATCTCAGGCCAGGCGGAGGTTAAAATGGCGTTTTATGCTACACTATAAATTAAAGCTCCATTAGCGAAACTTTACACTCGAATGAGCGGCGGCGGCAAACCCACTGCAGCGTTCAAAACAGCAGCACGCCGTATATTCCTCACAGCAACGGCTGAAAACGATACGTCTGAAAAAACACAGGAGGGGGCTCTGAGTAATTTGGTTGCTTTGGCTGTTCGACCCTTTGATAGACGCACACGCAGATATCGGGTTATCCATGTGTGGGACCTTTAGGGACATCGAAGGAAAGCGTAAATCTGAGGGGCGGATCTGAGCTGCAGGTTGAGAAAGTTTCGTAACGGAAGTCGAGATTTATGGAATCACAGCCACCGCCCATTGAGACACGAGCGAACAGGAAACGGACGTGTATCAAAGCTGATTAGCTCTTTTTGGATTAGCTAAGGCAACACTTTTTTTTTGCTTTTTGAATAGTCTAGATATTCAAAGTATTTTTGCCCAGGGATGACCTGAGGTGCTCTCCTCTAAATCGGCTTTGTGTTCTTTCCTTCTGTCTTTCCTCTCTGTGATCAAATCCAGAGTAAACTCTTCAAAGTTTACATAGGTTTGTGTGTGTGTGTGTGTGTGTGTGTGTATGCGGCCATGTTGATATAGTAGTCAGTTTACATTATGCAAGCCGTTGAGAGTTTAAACGTTGAGTGTTTTATAATACTGATGACTAATGTCTTATACAGACACACACACAATACTCCACGCCTCATCTCGCACTCTCATCTGCAGTCCATCTACTTGTGTTCTCTGCCCCAGACATCCATCTATCTCTTTTCTTTCCTTTAATGACAAGTTCCTCCTGGAGTCGGTCTTAAGCTAGACTTGCCGGGAGACGTCTGTGTATGTGTTTTCACAGGCACACGTTGCGCATGTGTGTGCGTGTTTATCCATGCAGAAGTGTGTAAAGTTTATGAGCATAAAAGTGTTTTGGTTTTTAGCAGGAAGTGTGTGCATGTGGTTCACTCACGTCTTGAGCCAGTGAGCCGGCGCTGTCCAGTACTGGAGTCGGAGCACGGTCTTCATAACACTGTAGCTTCTCATGGATCTAGTAGGCAGTGAAACAGGAAACAGAGTGATCACTTAAAGCCAATGTGGAATCTAAACTGACCTCGTTTACTTTCCTAATGTTTACTTTCCAATGCGCGCTTTCCAATGTTCCTGGTTTTATTGTGAACCGTTCATTTTTTACTTAAATAACCAATGCAATTTTTTACATAATCTTTAAACAAATTCTGAGAATAAATTACTTTTCTTTTCCACTCACATCACGGTTACACCGCTATTGGATTCAACACTGAAATTCTATATTATACTGTTAACAACCAACAGTGGACAATGTTAAAATCCTACATAATTTTGTCTAAATATATTAAAAATAAAACAATAAAAGCTAAATTTCATTTATTCAATTTAGAAACTAGAACATTATAAATGTACAGTATGAAAAAAATATATTTTGATATTTGCTAAAGATTACAAGTTAGAAGTATTATTAAATTCATGATTTCTTTCCTTCCTTCTTTCTTTCTTTCTTTTTTTTTTTTAAAAGACTACTAATAAACATGCACAATTAAACATCCAACCTCAGTAGAGAAAAAATAAAATAAAGAAAATAATAAAATACTATATTTAAAAAAATATATTAAATTAAATTAAATTATTAATTAAATTTATTCATGATTCAGGTGATTCCTAGTGGATAAAAACCCACCCAACTTATTTCTTTTTAATTAAACATCCTGTAGAACATCATAAACAGGTTAAACACTGATGATTAACAAATAAAATAACAGTAAAATATGTGGTAGGATTGAAGTATTCTGACAAAAATAAAATGCAAAGAGATTAAACTATTTTTTTTAAAGATTAAGTGATTGCAAAGGCAATATAAAAATGTATAATAAGTACAAGCATGCAAAATAAAATAAAATAAAATAAAATAATTTCTTCACGACTCAGTCAATTCCTGGTGGACAAAACCCACCCAACTTTATTTTTTTATTTTATTTTTTATTTATTTATTATAAAATGTATAATCAGTACAACTAAGCATGCACAATTAAATATCTAACATCAGTTAAAATAAAATGAAGTAAAAATAAATAACTTTAATATAAAAAAATAATAATAAAAAAAAAAACTATTTATTTTTCATTGAATGTCCTGTTTCTCTGAAGTACATCATAAACATGTTAAAACACTGATAATTAACTAAATAAAAGTTAAATATGTGGTAGGATCAAAGTATTCTGACAAAAAATAAAATGAATAAAATTAAAGATTTAAGATTTTTTTTTAATTAAGATTAACTAAGTAATTGCAAAGGCAATTTAAAATGTATAACCAGTACAAATCAGCATGCACAATAAAATAAAATAAATTAAAATAAATTAAATAATATACATCTAAGCCAAATCATTTCTTAATGATTCAGTCATGATTCAATTTTGTTGGTTAACAAAAAAAGAAGTAAAATATTTGGTAGGACCAAAGTATTCTGACAAAAATAAATTGCTAAGTGAAGGCAAAGGCAATTTAAAATGTATAATCAGTACAAATAAGAGCGCACAACAAACAAAAAATAAATAAATAAAATAAAATAAAATAAAATAAAATAATTCCTGGTTGATAAAACCCACCCAATTTTATTTTTAATTAAATATCCTCTTTCTCTGAAATACATCATAAACACTGATGATTAACATACAAAATAAAAGTAGAACATGTGGTAGGCTCCAGAAGTATTCTGACAAAAATAAAAGCAAAGACTGTCTTCCAACATGTTTTTAACAGCTGTGCATTGTATTGGTTGTGTAATATCTCTTCAACCATTTCAAACTTGCTGAAATGGTATTACCAGGACAACATTATGGTCGAGAGCCATGCAGAAGCTACCAGCACATTTAGACTGGAATTTGTCCTGTGAAAAATTATGTAACAGCACACAGCAGTGAAAGAGAAATTCAACTGCTACCAAGGGGACTAAATATTTATCAAGACAAGATGAACGACTCCGCCACCGGGCTGGTCGTCATAGTAAAGCGGAGAGGGACGGGAGAGCCAAAGATGCAATTTTTTCTGGATCTCCTTCTCCAGAGCCATTTGTGATGTGGCAAATCTTGGCTGAGGCAAGAACTGTAGTCAGGGCCCGTGACGAACAAACTGTGCTCTCGGTTTGCAACCCTCAACACGTACTGAACTCCAAACGGGGTCACTGTCTGTTACTACAGCAGCGGTGTAGAAGTGGAATATCTCGCGCACCGGCAAACACGCTCATAGGCGAGGAAAAGAGACATAATATTTCTTATCCACTCAGACACACACATAGACTCATACACACTTGGTGGAGGAGGAATGGAATGTGGGATCTGGTGAAGGATGGAACGTAACTGTCCGGTTCCTGCGCATTCCAAAGAGCGACATCTGTTTAGGCCGTCTGAGCCGCGGCGGAGCGGTTTCGCTCTGTACAGTTTAGATTCCATCAGAGGCTGAGTGAGATTCAATGCCTTTATTTACAGCTCGGGCCCTTCTCCAGATACCTGCCTGTCCACACAGGAGCGCCAGAGAGCAGACGTTTAAAATCCATTACAGAGCCCTTACACTGATCATAGCTCACGTTCCACAGTAAAGAGAGGGCAGGAAATGAGAGCAATGAATCAGAGTAATACCTTCAAGCATTAGACCACCATTATTCCACTACATCACAGAGACCTCGCAGACCGATAAACAATCGCTTCATCTTTCAGACTAGAAAATTCACAGTCGGACGGAGAACAATTCGAATCGGATATGGCTGTAAGGCTAGTTGATGAGTCGATTAGTGAGGTTTACCTCACTGTATCACCAACAGCTTTTGTCATAGCCTCAATAATTTTATGGATTAAGATGAATTTAGAGACAGCATTATACAGTTGAGGTCAAACGTTTACACACACACCTTGCAGGTTCTTCAAAATATTAATTATTTGACCAACATAAGAGGGATCATACAAAATGCATGTTATTTTTTATTTAGTACCAATCAGAATAAGATAGTTCACATAACAGTTGAATTTATGACCCTTTCGAAAGTTTACATACACTTGATACGGTGTTCTTACCTGAATGATCCACAGCTGTTTTTTTTTTTTATAGTGATTTCTAGTTCATGAGTCCCTTGTTTGTTCTGAACAGTTAAACTTCCTTCTGTTCTTCAGAAAAATCCTTCAGGTCCCACAAAATTTTTTAGGTTTTTCAACATTTTTGTGGATTTGAACCCTTTCCAACAATGACTGTATGATTTTGAGATTCATCTCTTCACAGTGAGGACAACTGAGGGACTCATATGCAACTATTACAGAAGGTTCAAACACTCACTGATATCCCAGAAGGAAAAAATGCATTAAGATTAGAGTAAATTTTACTTATTTTGTCTTCTGGGAAACATGCAAGTATCATCTGTAGCTTCTAAAGGGCAGTACTAAATGAAAAAAATATATATATTTAGTCAAAAAAAAAGAAAAATGCACACATCTTCATTCTGTTCAAAAGTATACACCCCTGGCTATTAATGCATCGTTTGTCCTTTTAAAGCATCAGTGAGCGTTTGAACCTTCTGTAACAGTTGCATATGAGTCCCTCAGTTGTCCTCAGTGTGAAAAGATGAATCTCAAAATCATACAGTCATTGTTGCAAAGGGTTCAAATACACAAATATGTTGAAAAAAAAAAAAAAAAAAAAGGGGGGGACCTGAAGGATTTTTCTGAAGAACAGCAGGCAGTTTAACTGTTCAGAACAAACAAAAAACTCATGAACAACTAATCACCGAACAAAAAAGCACAGCTGTGGATCATTCATCAACAACACAGTATTAAGAATCAAGTGTATGTAAACTTTTGAATAGGGTCATTTTTATAAACTCAACTATTATTTTCTCTTGTGGACTACATGTAAATGTCTTTTATGTAAATATCTTATTTAGGTCGGTACTTTGATCCCTCTGATTTTGGTAAAATAATGAACATTTTGCAAATTCTGCAAGGTGTATGTAAACTAGACTTCAACCCTTTACAAGTTAAGTTTCAACATATAGGTCTTCCTCTGACTAGCCATCATAAAAGGGTGTCATTTTTACTGATCTCTGGCTTGACACTTTAGTAATGAGTATTAAAACATATGAATAAACAAAGCAATGCTTCGGTAAACACTATGGTTCAGATCACATGCTACAATGGAGCAGTGTCTAAATCCTCTTGGCCCAGACGTTCAACACCCACAGGCCCTTGACAAAACACAAGTGGAGAACATAAGCAGGTGAGAGAAACGGCAGCCAGTCTGGCCTCCGGGTCCTCCAAGAGCATTCTGCAGCCAAACAAACACAGCTTTAAACACAATTACACTGAATGTTGACAGATACAGAGGAGAGGAAACTTGATGTGGAATTCAAGGAATATGACAACAGAGGGAGAAAAAAGGGTAAAGAAGGGGGAGATAAGTATAGAAAGCATCAAAGAAATAGGCTTAGTTTTAAAAAAAAAATTAATGAGATGTCTTGCTGAGTACTACCTATAGTACATACGCAGCTGCATTCTAGAAGAGAATTCTAGATGAAAGGGAACCTTATTTGTGGCTAGGGCTGGGTGATATTGCCAAAAAAAAAAAAATAGCAAATCAATATCATATTCTTTATGGTCAGAACATGACAAACACGTCATATTTTTTTTTACACTTTTCCAGTCATTTGTTTTTAACTAAATAAATATCTTAGGAAAAATTAAGTATATTGAATATCTTCAGCACAGTTTGCAGTGCAGGCTGCAATATTAAAGGAGCAGTTCACTATCAGAACAAAAATTTACAGATAATGTATTCACCCCCTTGTCATCCAAGATGTTCATGTCTTAATTTCCTTACAACTGAAGAAAGAATGTTTTTTTTAAGGAAAACATTTCAGGATTTCTCTCCATATAGTAATGGACTTCTATGGTGCCCCCAAGTTTGAACTTCCAAAATGCAGCTTCAAATGGCTCTAAATGATCACAGCCGAGGAAAGAAGGGTCTTATCTAGCAAAACAATCGGTTATTTTCTAAAAAAAAAAAAAAAATTACAATTTATATACTTTTTAACCTCAAATGCTCATCTTGTCTAGCTCTGTGTGTACTCTGTTTAGAGATTAATAAGTATATAAATTGTAAATGTTTTAGAAAATAACTGATCGTTTCGCTAGATAAGACCCTTCTTGCTCGGCTGGGATCACTTAGAGCCCTGTGAACCTGCATTTAAACTGCATTTTGGAAGTTCGATCTCGGGGGCACCATATAAGTCCATTATATGGAGAGAAATCCTGAAATGTTTTCCTCAAAAAACATCATTTTTTTTACAACTGAAGAAAGAAAGACATGAACATCTTGGATGACAAGGGGGTGAGTACATTATCTGTAAATTTTTAAGATGAAAGTCAACTACTCCTTTAATAATATTACATATTTTTGTCTTAGAAATGCACATTTGACAGTAGCTTGAGTTGTTAGTAGTAGAAGCTTGAGTTAGGATGCAAATAACAAAAAAAACAGTAATCTTTAAAAACTGGATTTGGGTTGTGGGGTGACAACTGAGAATGAAAAACTTTGAATATGGACACAGACCTTTAGACAAAAGTATTCTCATAGCTTAATAAAATTACTGTTTAACCGATGATGTCACATGGGTCAGAAAGCTCTCGGATTTCATTAAAAATATCTTAATTTGTGTTCCGTAGACAAACAAAGGTCTTACAAATTTTGGAATGTCATGAGAGTGAGTAATTATTGACAGAATTTTTATTTTTGGGTGAATTATCCCTTTAAGTATTCTAAATTGCCCATATTCAAATGTGTGTATTGCACACATTTCATGCTGGGATACATTCCAGTACTTTCAGAACCTTTTCTAAATGTTCTGCTATTTCTAGTTTCAAATGTCTCTAGGGTTTCTCTCACACACTCCTAATAAATGCACATTCTGATCAGATAACACATAATGGTTGTATGACATATGAGTGTGTTTTTGAAAGCTGATGGGTGGCTTTGGGGAGTTTGAGCTTGTGAAAAATGTGTGCTTTTCTCATCTCTATTCACAATTTCCTTTGTAAAGCAATTTGAATCAACTGGTGTGTGATTCAAAATGGTTCAGGCAATGGTCTGAAAGTTACGACCTGGAGAGCAGAGCAGCTTTGTACTCTAAAAACAGTATGCGTTGTTTGATTTTCAGCCTGTTGGGTCATTTTATTGGTTTATTTTTAAAATTTCTTACCCAGTTGCTGGGTAAAAAAAAAAAAGTTTTTCTGTAACTAAACTGCTGGGTCATTTTTATTGCTAGGTTATTTTTTTTCCACAACCCAACCGCTGAGTTGAGCCTGTCTCTGACGAAAGAACCCAGCTGCTGAGTTACAGTCAGAGTGTGGGTTTTTTGCATCCTCCACAGGAGAGAGCAGTTCTCAGTGCCACAGATATGATGCTCTTCTTAGTGAAATAAAGGTTTTATAATTTTTTTTCTAATTTATAGTTATTACTTTGCTGTAAATTATCATTTTACTCAACACAACATACAAGGACGAGATGTCAGTCAGCTGCGTCAGAAGCATTCGTTTTGCATGATGGAAACGCCTTTTGCCTTACATAACATAAACTGACTTTAATCATTATAATAGTGAATTTAATTTAATTTGATGTTAAAATATGTTCTCTAATCTCAGTACTGTTTGTTTATGGGCAGGTTATGGAATCAGTCACAGCATCTTTCAGCTACGAGTGAAACGTGAGATAGCGGTTTAAGGTTCATAGTTCCCCAGTGAACAGCAGCCCATCACTGTTTTACATACAGTGGTGTGAAAAAGTGTTGTCCCTCTTCCTGATTTTTTCTTTTTTTGAATGTTTGTCACACTTTAATGTTTCAGATCATCAAACAAATTGAAATATTAATCAAAGACAACACAAGTAAACATAAACTGCAGTTTTTAAATGAAGGGGGAAAAAATCCAAACCCACATGGCCCTGTGTGAAAAAGTAGAACAGTGGTGAATCTTCCCAGGAGTGGCCGGCCAACCAAAATTAACCCAAGAGCGCAGCGACGACTCATCCAATAGGTCACAAAAGACCCCACAACAACATCTAAAGAACTGCAGGCCTCTCTTGTCTCAGTAAAGGTCAGTGTTCATGACTCCACCATAAGAAAGAGACGGAGCAAAAATGGCCTGCATGGCAGAGTTCCAAGATGAAAACCACTGCTGAGCAAAAAGAACATAAAGGCTCGTCTCAGTTTTGCCAGAAAACATCTTGATGATCCCCAAGATTTTGGGAAAATACTCTGTGGACCGATGAGACAAAAGTTGACCTTTTTGGAAGGTGTGTGTCCCATTACATCTGGTGTAAAAGTAACAGCATTTCAGAAAAACAACATCATACCAACAGTAAAATGTGGTAGTAGTGTGATGGTCTGGGGCTAATTTGCTGCTTCTGGACCTGGAAGACTTGCTGTGATAAATGGAACCATGAATTCTGCTGTCTACCAAAAAATCCTGAAGGACAATGTCCGGCCATCTGTTCATCTGACTTCAAGCTGAAAGTCTTGGGTTCTGCAGCAGGACAATGATCCAAAACACACCAGCAAATCCACCTCTGAATGGCTGAAGAAAAACAAAATGAAGACTTTGGAGTTGCCTAGTCAAAGTCCTGACCTGAATCCTACTGAGATGCTGTGGCATGACCTTAAAAAGGTGGTTCATGCTCGAAAACCCTCCAATGTGGCTGAATTACAACAATTCTGCCAAGATGAGTGGGCCAACATTCCTGCACAGCGCTGTAACAGACTCATTGCAAGTTATCGCAAACCCTTGATTGCAATTGGGTGGCCCAACCAGTTATTAAGTATAAGGGCAAACACTTTTTCACACAGGGCCATGTGGGTTTGGATTTTGTTTTTCCTTCATAATAAAAAAACTTCATTCAAAAACTGCATGTTGTGTTTACTTGTGTTATCTTTGATTAATATTTAAATTTGTTTGATGATCTGAAACATTAAAGTGTGACAAACATGCAAAAAAATTTTAAAATCAGAAGGGGGGGCAACTCCTTTTTACACCACTGTAAATTTGTACATCATTTTAGATAAATACTGTATAAATAATACAGTAGTTTTCCTGTTTAAAAATTAGTATTACTGTAATTTGTCTTTAATACTTAAAATAACAGTTTTATATTTATTAATAACTAATCGTTTCGCTAGACAAGACCCTTGTTCCTCGGCTGGGATCATACAGAGCCTTTTAAAGCTGCACTGAAACTGCAATTTGGACCTTCAACCCACTGATTCCCATTGAAGTCCACTATATGGAGAAAAATCTTGGAATGCTTTCCTCAAAAACCTTAATTTCCTTTCGACTGAAGAAAGAAAGACATGAAGATCTAGGATGAAAAAGGGGTGAGTAAATTATAAGGACATTTTATTTCTGGAGAGAGACAGCAGTAGTCTGACAGAGTTCCATAGCAATGGTATTTGCAGTATAGTATTTCTGCTCTGGGCTACTGCTAACATCGGTAATGTTGAAATGATATTGACTGCTTCTCTTCCGCTTGTCTCACAGTGACCAGAGCAGCTGGATCATGTAACCCTGATGGTCCAAGACCTGCATGGCCCAAAACAGCACCAGCGGCCCTACCGCACCTCATCACCTCACGCTTAAACTGATCGCAGACCTTTAGAGAGCAAGACAGGAAAGGCCTGCAGACAGATGGGCTTGACTGTGAGATGCCTGTCAGAGAGGGATGTTTACACAAACCCCAGCATACAGGACGAGTGCAACACACACCTATTTAACTCATCTTTATAAAACGTTCAACGGATACACTGTTTAATGTTCAGGGTAAAAGGTACATGCCAGAACTTAAAATTCAATAACGTTAACATTTAAACCAGCATATCTGTTCCAGAAATGAAGGGCAAACATCTTTGCAGTGATGTGTGGCATTCCACATTTCATTTCACAACTCATAAAACAGAAGGAATGGCTCTATTTTACGGTACGTGTGGCACTCAAAATGTGCTAATTTAGATTTATGAAAGCTACAGCATTGTGAACACATCTGAAAGATCCAAAATTGCAAGCGAGAGCCCACATTTTCCTTATGAAAAAAGAAGAAAAAAGATGCCTGTCATGTAAAAGCAGTATATGATCTCAGATTGGCTTGTATGAGAAGTGCTCCAACATTTCTCAGATGAGGTCTTGCCCTTGCCCCTTGTGTCTGTAACTGAGCACTAGCACTCTAATTGTGAGTATAATGTAATACGTCAGTGGCTTTATGGATTAAATGTATACTACATATGTCTGCATTCCATCCCAAGCACATTCAGTATCCCTGACAAATGCACATGTGCGCGCACATAAAAAACACACGCTCTCACTCAAGCATATGTGTATATGTGTGCATAGAGATATGCATTTGTTGACTCTGGAGCTTGCCGAGTCCAGACACCGAATGCAGAAGGCTTGTATTACTCTGGGAATTTATTTTGGATGCAGAATACGGATTATAAAGAATCGGAATCAGACACCAGCTGCTCTTTAAGAGACTTCACAAACATTAATATGGTGGCTCGGTGTTAAGTAGGAAAATGTATAGCCGTAACTGCCAGCGACTGGGACTCCAACAAATACATTTTCAGCGTCTCAGATTCAACAGTAGGGCAGACATATCCGTCTGTGCTATTAACTGATAAGTAGATAAGTGTGAGATTCAAACAGCCTGACTCTATATGGAAATCTTTAATATGGTTAGAGAAGAAATGATTTTTTTTTTTTTACTGGGTTTGCCGAGGTCAAGTGAAATTAGTGTCTATGATTATCCAAGATACTAAACAAAATCAGAAATTTAATCAGATCAAAAGTAATCCAAAAATACTTTAGATGATGAAGACATTATCCTGCTCCCTGGCCACTGATGTTTTTTTTTTGGGCCCATTTTTTTTTCAGGTCCATAGGGTTCGTACAAGGTGCTTGAAGTACTTGAATTTGACTTTGCGAAATTTAACCCTTGAAAATAGCAATATTCTTGAAGAGGTATTTGAAAAGCGCTTGAATTATTGAAACACAATGTATCTTTGAAGTCAGTGTTTAATTTTTTCAATAAATTCAAAAAACATCACACCTTTTTCGCTTATTTCAGTTAATATCAAAACTAGCGAGCTAAGCCAGTAGTAGTACTGACAAAACGTGGGTAAAGCTGGAACCGCTCTAACTGGTTCAAACTCATGGCTTTAATCATTCAGTTCAAGCAATTTTCTAGCAAAAACCAGATCAAATTAAAAGAGCCATTCGTTTCCGAATTTCGTCATCGCTTGTAAAGATTTTAAAAAGCATGTAGTGATGGGTGAAATAGAGCTTTTTTTATATCTCCTTTTGAAATCAGTTACACCATTGCATAGCAAAATGACTCACTGTTTCAGATCAGACCAATCAGATTGCGTATCACAAATCATTTGTTTCATATCCAGGCTTCAAGTCATGTATCGCAAATCATTTGATTTAGAACGGGACTTCGGAGTGGTTTCGTTAATCATTTGACTTAGATCGGGGCTTTAAATCATGTATCGAAAATCATTTGGTTTAGATCAAAACTTCACGTATCATGAATGATTTGATTTAGACAGGAATGGGTTCATGAATCATTTCGCGAATTGAATGATTCAAATCAAATGATTCGTGATACATGATTTAAGGTGGATTGCAAATCATTTGCTTTACATTGGGACATCAGTGCAGGTTCGCAAATCATTTTAAGGGTTAGCTCCAGGCATCCTATGTGTATATGTCTTCCGTCTTTCAGATGAATCCAGTCGGCGTGATATTAAAAATGATCCTGGCACTTCCAAGCTTTAGAATGGAAAACAAGTCCAAGAAAGTGCATCCATCCATAATAAAAAGTGCTTCACACGGCTTCAGGGGGTGAATAAAGGCGAATCGATGCATTTTTGTAAGGAAAATTTCCATATTTAAAATCACATTAATCTTAAGCTTGCGATTACTTATGTACACGGAAGCAGCTCTGAGCGGATGACGCGCCGGTGAGTCTTGCACAAACCAGCGTTTGTTTACAGGAACAAAGGAAGCAAATTTTCCTAAATTTAGCAAAGGAAAACCAGTCCGCTCTTGGTTTATATTGAAATCCTCCGACATTTTTCTTTACAAATCCTCGTTTTGTACCTTGTTTTGTTTTGGTTTCTCCACGGCGCATTTACGTTCCTCACTTCTCAACGGAACATGTGCAATGCCAACATCATACGCCATCTACCGGAGCGCACTTCCGTGTATAACCAGTTGGTGCAGGCTAGATAAAAAGTGATTAACACTTTTTAAACATGGATATTTTTCATACAAAAACGCATCGATTCGCTACAGGAGGCCTTTATTCACCCTCGGTGCCGCGTGGGGCACTTTTTATTATGAATTGATGCACTTTATTGGACTTGTTTTGGACTGATGTAGAGAAACAACCATCTATGGCATTCTAAAGCTTGGAGGTGCTAGGACCATTTTTTATATAACTCCGATTGTATTCGTCTAAAAGAAGGAAGTCATATATACCTAGGATGCCTTTTTGGGTGAACTAACCCTTTAATTCAGTGCGGGACTTTGGAGTGCTTACGACGAATCCTTTGTTCAGAATTTCGGAAGAAAACATCAAAAAACAGTAGAAAACATTACACCATTAAGGCAATACATACATACATACATACACATACATATATATATATATATTAGGGGTGGGCATAGATTAATTTTTTTAATCTAGATTAATCTAGATTAAATCTTGGAATTAATCTAGATTAATCTAGATTAAAATGGCTAATTTGAATTCTGCTGAAGGCATTCAGAATATGTGTGCTATCCAAAAAATGACTAAAAGTAAGTCTTTGAGAATGGATCATAAAGCTCATTAAGCTGTTCTATGATAATTTGTTGATGAAAATAAATTATGTTCAATTAGATGTACTTGTGTTTACTAACTAACTAACAATGAAATTATTTTTTCTACCTATTAGATTGTGTTTTTTTTAACGTCAACACCTACCCAACCCATTACATGTTACACCATACTTTTATTTTGACAGGTTGCCGTGAAGTTTCTGTGTCATACAGTATGATATGATGCTAGTTTTCTGAAATGAAACGGTAAAAGTGACACTCACAGCAGTTTGGGAGATTGAGTTTATCTGTTCATGTGAGATGAAAATGCCAAAAACTACCGGGAGCGTCACGTGTGTTTCAGTATGCGTGTAGTAAAAGCTCGTCTCTGCCATGCATACATAGCTAGGCAAACGGAACATATCGGATTCATATTAAAACGGTCTTTTTGCATTTCAGTTTTCACATACACTAGTCCATATCGAGATTTGAATTAAGTGACAGACCAACATTTGATTTATGAATCCAAAAAACGACGAATTTACGTGGCATTTCGCTATAGTAGATTCGGTTTTTATGAATGGAGGACGACGCGATCCCGTCTGTGTTTTGGCGGAGGAGACTTAAACGCGCGACCATATTCTATAGTCTTCGGTATACATCCGCGTTAAACTATCAAGGTGAAAGTCATCATAGCTTGCGTAGTTTAGACCCAGCTCCCAACCCAAATTTGAGAATAGATTAACGGCGATATTTTTTTTATCGCACGATAAGAGTTTCACGTTAACGCAGCACGTTAACGCCGATAACGGCCCACCACTAATATATATATATATATATATATATATATATAAAGTATATACAAATAAAAGAAAATTAACTGTGGTTTTACTACAGCAAAAGTGTAGTATACCTTGTAATACTTTAGTGATACTTTGCATGTGGTTCACTTTATTTTCGCCATTTTTATTATATATATATATATATATATATATATTTTTTTTTTT
>NC_133382.1:22086618-22133159 GCF_049309525.1 Garra rufa
CCTTGTAATACTTTAGTGATACTTTGCATGTGGTTCACTTTATTTTCGCCATTTTTATTATATATATATATATATATATATATATTTTTTTTTTTTTTTTTTTTTTTTAGAACTTTAGAAGATAAGACATTGTTTGATAAGTGAGATTTCTGATTGAAGTCTGTGAAATTAAAAAAAGACAGTCATTGAGTTTCATTTTACAGTATCTGTACAAACACTGGCTCCAGAACTATCATTTACATGAGGGAAATGAATGAAACAAGGCCAGACTGGGCACTTCGTACACACTGTCAGTGGAAAAGCAGGTAAGAGTAAGCATTTGCGCTCCATAACATCTGCTTTAGAGCAGATATGGCTGTTAAAGGATAACTGTTGCCAAAATGCAACCTGGGCTGTTTTATTTACTGTAAACGAGACAAACTTATATCTAAAAGCATAATTACGACAAACGAGACGTTTTTGAGATTGACCGTGATTTAGTTTTGTGGTCAGTGGCCGGTGAATGGGAGTACTAGGGGCATACATTTGAGCGCATCAAAATCGATATTTTTACAACACTAAGAAGGCTCGACACACCATGACACTTTGCTCGAAGTATCGCCTGGGTCTCTACACATGAACTCGAGCATTGAGAACATTGTTTGTGTACACAGAGTTTACTAAAAAGAAAGTTTTTGAACAACTCACTTTCACTGTTTGAGTTTCCGCTCGCGGCCGTCTTGCCAGTCAAGAAGTGTTTTTACAACAACAGTGTTTTTACAAGTTTTAGTTTTTACAACTAGAAGTTTAATATTGTTTTTCACTTGCGACAAAAGAACGAATTAGCCGTGCATTTATATGGAAATATGCTTTAGGAGCTATCCATCCTCGCACTCGGAGATCGACACGTCTTGACTGGCAAGACGGCCGCGAACGGAAACTCAAACAGTGAAAGTGAGTTGTTCAAAACCTTTCTTTTTAGTAAACTGTGTGTACACAATGTTCTCAATGCTCGAGTTCATGTGTAGAGACCCAGGCGATACTTCGAGCAAAGTGTCATGGTGTGTCGAGCCTTCTTAGTGTTGTAAAAATATCGATTTTGATGCGCTCAAATGTATATGCCCCTAGTATTCCCATTCACCGGCCACTGACCACAAAACTAAATCACGGTCATTCTCAAAAATGGCTGGTTTGTCGTAATTATGCTTTTAGATATAAGTTTGTCTCATTTACAGTAAAAACAGCCCAGGTTGCATTTTGGCAACAGTTATCCTTTAAAGTCCTACACAGGTAATAGTACGGAAGGCCTTAACCTCAGACTCCTCAGAGGAGGTCACTTTCCCCATCGCTCCACAGGTGCGTGCCGTGTTCCCCCCTGAGGGATGAATACAGGAGTCTGTGCTGAATCTGGTTTCCTCTTGTAATAACAAATACAGAAATGTACAGAGGTGAAAACCGCAGACATTAGCAGCGGATCTCACAGCTGGGTTAAGCTTACGAGCCGAGGATTAGGCGTGTGGGATAAAAAATAAAAATAAAAAAAGATCACCCAAAAAAAAAACGTATTTAATCGAAAAATATCCATGTATAAAAATATATAAATAAATAAAAACACTTGCTGACAGTGTAAATGCTGCATTACATAAAATAAAATATTCTAAAACTTTATAGCAAAGACTAAAGAGAGACCTTGGGTATAGTAAAGAAGAGTTTACTTCTCACAAGAACTATTTTGAAAGTAAATTTCCGAATCATTCTCTTCCTTCATCTTTTTCTCATCGTATACAGACACGCACACATACACACACACTCCCTTAACCTAGGTGGAAATTACAGGTTGTGTCAGATTTCCTGTAAGGCTCTTTGGAGTGGCACCTTGGCAGAGGAACAGAGTGCAGCTGGACATGTGTGAAACCCTGCTTTAATTGCATGGAGAGAAGAGAGCAGAGGTCTTTGGCTCAGACTGCGGTCTGCTGTCCTGCCTGTCAGACCTTCTCTGTCTCTGTGGGTAGACGGTTATATAGAGTACTTCTGATGCACAGGCCAGCTCAGTCCACAGCACTTCAAATCCAGTGTACAATGGGATATATTGTTAGTGAACTATGTATTACGAACGGATCCAGGTACAACAGTATTGGTGACATCAGTGATTAACCATTAAAACACTGTGCGCAACATAGAATGAGAAGAAAAACTCTGGCATTTGAAAAGTAAATCAACACTTAAGACAAGCCAGATACATTTTTCTGAATGCGCCTTCCTATACAACCAACTGTACAAACACTACAGTGCTCTCCCTAAACAACACAATCACAAATGCAATGACAGGGAATGAGAGACTTAGTGACCTATTGTGTTATGTCACACCTTATAGAATAGATTATGTCTAACACACACACACACACACACACACACACACACTCACCTTGACCAATGAATGTAGACTCCTCTCCCCAAACATAGCGTGTAGAAAAGAGCGGTCATCTGCGCTCTCAACATGAGGCTGCAGCTGAGACGGCAGTACAGACAACAGCTCATACAGACCTGTGGAGGAAATACAGGAAACACATTACACACCCAGACATACACACACACAGCCAATACCCAAAGAGAAAATATAAACCGATATAAACAAGACCCAGAAAATCTGAATTAACACACAGACCTGAGGCATGTCAGATGGGCTATAAAGTTTATCCTCCAGTGAAACCTTCTAACATGATGTGACACTATTAAAACCTTCAAACTTCAGTACCATAATAATAAAAAAAACAATAAAAGCAATGACAACATCATGGTTTACTTTAGCATGCTCACTGGGTCAAACTGAGGGTTGTAAAAATGGTCCTCTCCCAGGCTGCACCTCACTTCCTCCCTTTGTCTATCTACTTCCTGTTTTTCTAGGAATCACAACTGGAACTGTGAATCAAATCCCTAAAGTTTCATTAGTATGCCTGTGATGTTTAAACAAGCATAAACACACCATAATATCTTTGACATGCTTTTATACACACAAAAAACACAGAGAACTGTAGATATGACGGTTATTGGGGTTAGTAATTAAGATATTTTTGATGAAATCCCAGAGCTTTCTGACCCTGCATAGTAGAGCTGCACGATTCTGAATAAAATGAGAATCACGATTTTTTTGCTCAGAATAAACTTTTTTATTTTAAAGATTTACCCCTGAACATTAGATTATCAAACAACAGTAAAATAGCAGTGAAATCAGACAAAATAAACTTTGCTTTAAATTTAAAGAAATGTAATGAAAAACAATGTAACAATGTAAACAAAACAAAAAAAATCACCATTAAACATTAAACAATAAACATACAAAGGTATTATGTCAGAGTAAAGCGATTTAAAGATTCTTAGCTAGAAACACTAGCCTATCAACATTTTATGGCTGTCACTGTCCACTCTGTGGGAAGCCCAAGTTTACTTCACCATTTTACAAATAAATCCTAATCTAATCATGACAAACTATATATTGTTGGAAAGGTCTAAGGCTCCCAAATAGATATTTGACATTTTTTGTGTTACAAATAATGTAGGAAAATTATCTATGACAAGAGTGCACCTCAAAAATCTTCTTCATAAGGAGAGTTCTGACCTTTTTCACAAACAGACTTTCTTGTTGCCTTTTTCCCTATTACACATTAGAAATAATAAGAAATGATATATCAGATGAAAACTTAACATTTCTAAATTCATCCTTTGGAATGCCATTTTAAAATCAGACATTGAATTAACATGGAAAATGTACATCAAAATAATATTACTAAATGTTCTTGTCCATGAATTATAAAGATTTAAGATTCAATTCTTCATTTTCACGTCTCTGTTCAAAAATGGGGGTAACAGTTAAGGGGTTAATGGATCGTCATGCTCATATATGGTTCCATTGCTCTGCTGGTCCATAAATCTGGCACGATCAAAGTACTACTCTTTTAATATTCAAAGTGCTAATAGAGGCCGAATTATCCAAGCATGATACAGAGCTATCTACACAACTACACAACTTATTATAGCCCACATACTAATAACAGCCTAGATATTTTATGTAGCTTAATTTGCATGCATTGGGGAGTCGCTCTCTAAATGCAGGGTATTAAAATTGCTTTTGAATGCGCATGCGAGTTTTACTTTCGGTTTCGTTTTAACGACCGCGCGAAACTCTCGGCAGCGCTGAGTGTGCATTCTACAATACAAGAGATTACTTTAACAAAACCATTCGAAAGTGGGTGGACACCAACGGGATTTTGAAAAGTGTGTCCCCAGTGGAAATTACGCCGCTGTGTGAGTGGAACTCTGTCGCTGAGTTATCATCTGATGTGAATGAATGCTGCGTTGTACAGTACATATTGAGACAGAGGTGCCATGAATTGCATCTGACAGAATGTGCGCTGAAGATGAAGTTTAAATGGTTATGTAATGTTGGAGAGAACGGTGAAGCTGTCACTGCATCAGCTCACAGCAGTCTGTGCAGTAATTAGGCTAGCAAAAGTTTTGTAAAATATTAATAAAATATAACTGGCTGAATCATATAAATGCTGGATTAAGATCGTGAAGGGGGTCGAATCGAGATCGCAATCTTTTAACGATTAATTGTGCAGCTCAACATAGACAGCAATGCAATTGACATGTTCAAGGCCCAGAAAGGTAGTACACTCTAAAAATCACTGGGTTCAGCCTCTTGGGTCATTATATAGGGTTGTTTTTAATATTTTTTTTTCCAGGTGCTGGGTAGTTTTTCTGCAACTAAACTGCTGGGTTAACTTTTCTACCTAACCACTGGGTTGAGTTTGTCTCTGACGAAACAGCTGCTGAGCTACAGTCAGAGCACATGCTCTTCTACAGGAGAGAGCAGTTCTCAGGAATGCCGATTTGGCTCACTTCTTCAGTGAAATAAAGTTTTGAATAAATTTTTTTAATTTATGAAGTCTTTACTGTACTGTAAACTAAATTATTTAATGCAATACAACATACAAGGATGAGATATCAGCTGCGTCTGATAGCAACGGTCATTTGTTTCGCATGATGTAAACGCCTTTTGCCTTGCATAACAAACTAATTTTATTTGTTATAATAGTGAATTTAATTTAATCTGATGTTAAAATATCTCAAATCTCCTTACTGTATGTTTATGGTCAGGTTTTAGAGTCAGTTACAGCATCTTTCATCTACGAGTGAAACGCAACATGGCAGTCTGAGGTTTGCAGTCCCCCCAGCGAACAGCAGCCAATCACCGGCTCAGATTTTGGTGACATACCGGCAAGAATTAGCACTATTTTAGTGAAAAGTGATTAGAGAGTGTGGCTGAATACACTTAAATTAAAATGTTACTTTTAAATGTTTTTTTTTTTTTTTTTATTTCTAATGATTATTAAAATGCATCTAATATTGCAAACTATGCTGTATTCACCAAAATAAATTCAATTTGTCTTATATTTTTGTCAATGGGTGCTCTTGCTTAATAATAAATGCTCATCTTTTGATTATTTCTATTGCCTCTATAACTTTGTGTGATTTTTAATTTCCAGCCCATTTTAAGCCAGCAATATAATAATTAAACAAAAGTTGACTTAAATAAAAAAATCCAGCATGTGTTGTCCAATATTTACCCAGCACTGAAAAAAAACCCAAGTTGGGTTGTTTTTAAACCAACATTTTTTTAGAGTGTAAGGACATTGATAAAATAGCCAAAGTTACGGTTGAACCACTGATTTTTGAACATTTTAATGATGTCCTTACTACCTTTCTGGGTCTTGAACGTATCAGTTGCGTTGCTGTTTATGGAGGGTCAGAGAGCTCTCAGATTTCATCAAAAATATCTTAATTTGTGTTCCAAAGATGAACAAGGTCTTACGGGTTTGGAACAACATGAGCTATTATAATTAATTACTGAATTTTCATTTTTGCGTGAACTATCACTTTAAAAGCTGCTGTCAGATTCAGACACCAATATAACTTGAGCTTAAAGTGCATGATGAGCTCACTGGGTGTTATTCACTAATACCTGCATGGATTATTTAGTTTTTGTACGAACAGGAGAACATAAACATTTTTACTCTTTTTAGAAAACATAAAAATAAAGAACATTTTAGATGTTTAATTACTATTTGGAGCATCTGGGATCGCTAGAAAAGGGCTTAATGAACTAATCTTTGTGAAAACCTCAAATTCAATCAAAACGGACATTTTTCACAACTTTTGCCTGTAGCTCAAAATTAGACTGCACAATTTCAGCAAGGGTCACAATTCCACCCAAACATTCCTGCGTATGCATGTTTAGTTTTTTTTTTAGAAATTACTATAAGAAGATTCATAACGATCTACAGTGCCTTGCAAAAGTATTCATACCCCTTCATTTTTCATTTTGTTGCAGCATTATGTTAAACTGCTTTAAATTATTTTTTCCCCAGATCAATTTACACTCCATACACCATAATAATCAAACAAAAACCAGATTTGCAAATTTTACAAATTTATTAAAAATAAGAAATGAGTGCATTGCGTAAGTATTCATACCCTTAACTCAGTACATAGTTGAAGCACCTTTACAGCCTCAAGTCTTTTTGGGTATGAGGTGACAAGCTTTGCACATCTGGATTTGGCAATTATCTGCCATTCTTTGCATAACCCTTTTCACCTCTCAAGCTCTGTCAGCTTGGATGGGGGCTGGCAGATATTTTCTAGAGTCCTAGTTGTTCCAGTCGTCTTCCATTATGGATAATAGAGGCCACATGCTTCTGTGAACCTTCAATGCATCAGATTTTTTTCTGAACTCTTCCCTAGATCATTGCCTTAACGCAAGTCTGTCACTGAGCTCTACAGGCAGTCATCTTGACCTCAGGACTTGGCTTTTGCTCTGATATGCATTTTCAGCTGTTAGACCTTTTCTGAGAGGTGTGTGCCTTTCTAAATCATACTCATTCAAATGAATTTGCCACAGTTTAACTCCACTCGAAGTGTAGTAACATCTAGAAGCAATATGAATGCTCCTGAGCTAAATTTCGAGTGTCCCAGAAAAGGGTATGAATACTTATGCATACTTATGGATCTTTTCAGTTTTTTATTTTTAATAAATTTGCACAAATGTTAAAAACCTATTTTTTGCTTTGCCATTATGGAGTAAGGAGTGTAGATTGATGTGGGGAAAAAAGTAATTTAAAGTAGTTTAACATAAGGCAACAACATAACAAAATGTGAAAAAAATGAAGGGGTATGAATAATTTTGCAAGGCACTGTAGTGTAAAACTGTCACAAACAACAAAGTTTAGGCAAGTGAAATGCTGCACAATGACAACAGTTGTATGAATCATAAATCTGGGAATCTTTAAAAGCAAATCTTTAACAGTAACTGTTTGAATCGATGTGTCCTCAGCTCACTCAGCTGCAATGCGACATTATAAACAGCACTGTCTCTCACTTAACCACTTGTTAGAAAAAACAGCTTGTTACTGGAAAAGCTACAGTGTTTTGCGAACAGCTGAGATGCTGTCACGCTACTCACAAACATTAAGCGAGTAGCTTTGCTACTTTTAGTCAGTCACTCTACATCACTGTTCTTCCGACCGCTGAGCATCTGGACACAGGCTGAGTTTAACAGTCAACATCTAACCTTATGTCCCAGCAGCCTATAAAAGGATCCGCGTAAACTGACCATTATTGGCTGCCAGGCCAAATATACCAGACGGGATGTGAAAGAATGCCGTGCCAAGCAGTGTTTCCTTTTCACACGCCTACACTTCCCAGCGGCCTCCAGAAAATAACAGCGTTCCTTAGACATCAATGGCGGAGCTGGAGTACAACAGGGCGGAGCGGAAGGCGGAAGGCCTCGCTTCTCAAATTCACAGCATTATGGGTCAGCAGCGCAGGGCATGGAGAGCAGCTTTAATTACACAGGCTGTCAGGAAAACAGCAAGGTCATCCAAACTGTCTGAAGTTAACACAACACGTAGAGACACGCACAAACCTTCAAGTGCACATGCACGCAAACACGGTGGTTTTCTAGAACAACACAGATATTTTTAGGCGCTCACACACGGACCTGTAAAAAGAAACAAGGACAGCACATGCAAACACACAAACGCATGCCACAAAAGAGGCTGTCCGCATGGGAAATATGCTCCGTTGGCTCCCTGTCTGGCTCCTGTAGGCCTCGCACTAGCCAGGAAGAGGACAACTGGCAGAAAAAAGGACCAGATTCTGAAAACAGTAAAATGGCTTTCTTTGAATGTCTTGTTTGGATGAGTTCAAGAGTCAACAGTGCAAAAAGATTCACACACACTCATCTCAGTGAGCTGTGCGGCAGGAAACCAACACTGGGCCGTGCTTCTCTCCTTCGAGCGCTGAGAGACTGACTCTGTGAAGCAATATATATGTCACACGAACACACGCTCATGCATAAGACCACCTCAGGGGTCAGTATTTCAGGTGCTACTCGAAGAACATGGCTCATGCCTGTCTGTGAGCAAAAGCGAGCGAGTGAATGGAAAAATGAAAACAAGAACAGCTGCACTCTGCGTACTTCCATTCATTTTCTCTTTGATTTACCTCTGAAAACAGAAAAACTACATCCACAGAGGGAAAGAGAGGCCCTCCAGAGCTGACAAATTATAGTAGAGAGGAAAGAGAGTGAAATATAGAGGCAAAAAGAGACAGAACTATAAGTTGCAATGAGTTGTAAGTTGTAATCTTTAATCTGTTCTTTGGGCATCCATGTGTCTTAATGTCCAAAATGCATGATGCATACAAACACACATGCTCTTTTGGCAGTCTGAGTCCTTTTCAGTGTTTCATCGCTGTTCTCAGCTCCAGCCTCTTAAACCACAACACCACATCAGAGCTCTTGCCCAGGATCTCACAGATCTACTTGCATGTTCTGGACCATCTACTCCAATCATGCAAACACAGCCACACACTAAACGGTGTCTGGTCCTATACATCAGCACTGCGCATATACACTTATCATCCTAAACCAAACCTCATAATTCGCACTCTGTTTTGGATTACAAAGGGTTGCAAATGTGACAAAATATATAACTTTGTGGCAGTAATTTAAAATCGAAACACCATTGGTAATGGACATTTATATGTGCAAATATACAGTGGTGGCCAAAATTATTAGCACTATAGCTAAAAGTTTTAAGACAGTTATTTTTTATCTTTTGCTGTAGTGTGTCAGTAGGAAATTGCACTTTACATTTTCAAAGATTAATTTTGCCATGGATTGTAATAATCAGTGAGATTTTTGTTTGTACAAAGAGTCTGACAACAGCTAGTGCTCCACACAGAGATCTGATCTCATCTTCATCTGGTCTGTTTGGAATGACATGAAGAAACAGAACAAACTGAGACAGACTAAATCCAGAAGAACTGTGGCAACGACTCCAAGATGCTTCAAGAGACCTTCAAGAGACCCCCCCCCCCCCCCCCCCCCCCAAAAAAAATTGAAAGTCATCCTCTCTGTTAGGGCTGCGACAATAAATTGATGCATGCATTGCGATTCTCTCTGAAATCTATTCTGTATTATTTTAACAGCAGATGGTGCACTAATCTAATATTTAAAGAGACAGTTTAATTTTAAATTTTTAATTTATCTGCTTACCCCCAGGGTATCCAAGATGTAGGTGACTTTATTTCTTCAGTTGAACACAAACACAGATTTTTAACTCAAACCGTTGCAGTCTGTCAGTCATATATTGGCAGTCAATGGGACCCACGGGTTTGAGAGTCAAAAAAACATACACAGACAAATCAAAATTAAACCCTGCAGCTCGTGACAACACATACATTGAGGTCTTAACACATTCATTGTTTACATAGAGAGATTGTGGGTACAACGGCTACTCAAACTGATAATCACTTGTTCTTATCCTGATTGTTGCAACTGATTAAAAACTGAAATAATACGTATGTTTGTGCAAACTCATCTGGGAGTGTTGACTTTTCATTGACTCCCAACTTTTGAGCCTGATCAACTGAAGTTAAGGTTGCTTGCACTTCGTCACACACTGTTGCGAACACACTCAGGGCAGTTGAACATTGCGGTGGATCAGAGGTAGAAAATGATATAAATACTGTTCAGTTTCGTGTGTTAAGACCTCAATGTATCACCACAAGCTGAAGGGTTTAATTTGGTTTTGTCTGTGAATGTTTTTTTCTCTTCTCTTTTTTTCTACTCTCAAAGCTGTGGGTCCCATTGACTGCCATTGGCAGACTGCAATGGTTCAAGTTAAAAACCTTTGTTTGAAGTTGAAATAAACAAAGTCACCTACATCTTGGATGCCCTGGGGGTAAACAGATAAACCACACACTCAAATGCTCACAAAGAAGAGCGATTGTGTGTTCGGCTGAGATTCAGAATGCTTTTATGACTCTAGATTAATGTAAAGCTCACTGTGAACACCCTTGTAATTCACTTAAACTTTTTTGAACTTTATGAATGATAATTTTAGGTTCAAGTGTGTGTAAAATAAAGCTCTGAAGCTCTAAAGCTCTTTAGTTCTAAAGCATGCAGTGCCATCTGCTCAGAATCGATTCGAGAGAAAAATCGTGATGCATTCGGAAAATCTCAGAATCAATACAGAATAATTTCTCGATTCGCGTTGCATGGATTCATTTTCCCAGTCCTACTCTCTGCCGAAAACATGTTTACGAAGACTGTTTTATGTACAGCACGAGCTGTCTTCTGCTTGCAAACAAGGCGTTTGCATCGTGGTACTCTCATGAACATGGACATGGAAGAGAAGAAATGACTGAAGTTGTTATTTTTAATCTTCTTTGCCCACAAAAAGTATTCTCATAGCTTCATAAAATAAAGGTTGAACCACTGATGCCACATGGATGATTTTACCTATGTCCTTACTAGCTTTGAGGGCCTTGAACGAGTTGTGTTGCGGTCTATGCAGGGTCAGAAAGCTGTTGAATTTCATCAAAAATATCTTTCAAAAATGTATCTATCAAAAATTTGTGTTCTGAAGATCACAGGTTTGGAAGGACATTAAGGTAAGTAATAAATGACAGAATTTTAATTTTGGGGTAAAATTAAAAATTTAATGCATCCTTGCTGAATCAAACTTAATATATTCCTTCTGAACTGTAATGTATATTGTGCACTTCTGGTCATTTGGTTCCTAAATTCCTAACTCTGTTGTTCCTGGGTCCCCCATTTCGGAGCCATCAAATACTTGTCAACATGCGGACACACATAAGAGAAAAATATCACTAGAAAAATTGGCTTTTCTTATTCTATTCTGATCTAGCTGCACAGTAGCCAAGGTCAACCCATCCCTCAACACGAGCATCTCTGGAGCCCAGAATATCTGTTATTTTACTGCGATTAGACAGAACAGAAGGGAATGTGATCCTGAAGCAGCCATTTGAACACCTGTAGAAAAGATTTGGTCCAATCACACACTGATTCCATGTGACAGTACAAATTTCACGTCTATATCAGAGCTCAATCACAGCAGAAAAATAACAGAGGACTACAACTGACAAGTCTGAATTCACAGTTTCAGTTTCATATGTGGCCAGAAAATCTCAGAGATGTGACGCTGGCCTCTTTTGACTAGGGCTAGTAAGTCTCCACCCAGAACCCACAAGTGTAGTTTGCAATTGTGTACAAATGTGTTCAAACCCTTTTTACATTTCAGCAACCACACCAGATATTCAGATTGGTATGCATTCTGCTCGTCGACATCGACAGATATCTTTATCCACTGAAAATGGAGATATAAAAATAAAATACAAATAAATGAAATTCCTTGTCCCTCTGCTTTTCTTGCTCTCCCTGTCTCCTGCATTTGGTAAAATGAAGTGGAAATTTTCATTCTGATGTAATTGGAAACAGGGAGCTATTCCAGTGGCAACAAATCCTTGTGTTACAGTTCTGTATCCCTGTGGCAGTAGAGAGAGAGAGAGAAAGAGGAGAGATGGAAAAGAGGAGGATAAATGGCTGGAAATCGATAAAGTGCTCCCAAAGCGCATGCTGCTGCCGCTACTAACGTTCCTCTCTCCCTCCCTCTCTTTGGTTCTGTCCTCTGCTCCCAGATGCTCTGCATTCTTGACATCAGAATGGAAAAATTTACTGTTAGCCGAGAAGAAATTTAATATGGCCATTCCTGTCATATCCCTCATTGCAGCCATATTCAGCCGGTGCTCTGCTGAAGCCATAAGAGAGACTGAGCACCTGAACGATAAACAATATGGAGCTTAATATGGATCTCGTTATGCACAATGGCATCATTACACCGTACACTTGTTTCTGAACAGGACTTATGGAAATAAGCGTATCCACATACACGCACTAATCAAAAAACAATTCCAGTTTCGAGCAGAATATCTGCACAGATAGTTTCACGCATAAAAGCTGTCACATGTCCATTCATCTTCATTAGAGGAGGCTTATCTGCTTAAGAACTTCTGTCCTGAAAATTTCCCACATGTCCCTTTTTGTCTCTCTCGAGCCTACATGGCGCTCCTGTTTTTAGTGACGCCTTGGGGAGAGCGATCATAATTGAATGAGCAGGCCAGCCCAGAATAACATAGTAAAACTTCATATGGCTCATAAAAACCTAGTAGGGGGCTATGATGCTCCAATCAAAGGGCAGATTCAAAGTGATCAGGCTAACAGACTGTATGGAAGACAGAAGGGAGTGTAGCTCTGAGGACTAAACCGCTTGCCGAATGAGCTTTCCTTTCACTGTGGCTGAACTGAAAGAGAAAACAATGACAACTGACCTGTCTGAACAATCACTTCTGCTTTGGAAAATAATTAATAAATAAAACATGACATTATCAGGGCTTGACATTAACTTTTTGAGGCACTTGTCCTTCGGACAAGTAAATTTATGTTTCACTTGTCCATGCACAAAAGTCACTTGTCCGGGTAAAGATTTATAATATTAATTATTATTATTTTTTATTTTATTTTGCTAATGCAGAATTCATTGAAAGCATTCAAACACTATCAATATTAATACAATTCAGTTGAAACAGTAGAAAGGAACGTAAAAGTAGAAGTAGAAAGGAACAGTAGAAGGATCTCCAGAACCATAGTATAATACAAAGTAATACTTTGCACGCTGATGTGCACAGTGTATCACCAGAGGTAGTAGTGACTCTTGGTGAAAAAAAATAAAACTATCTATCCGACAGACGCCACAGAACATTTCTCCGTCTTCATAAATAACCCAGCCGAATTCATCTTTCCATTTGGTTACAAATTTTCGTTCCCGTTTGAACTCATATGGTACTGTTGGTGTAAGGCAGGGCTCGAAATTAACTTTTTTACTTGGTAGCACTGGTGCTCCCAACTTTAAAAAGTTAGGAGCATCCCAAAAAATGTAGGAGCACCGATCTTGATTCTTCATGGCCGATTCTGATTAACTGACATCTGACAGACGCCTGCCAGATGTTTGTACACATCAGATGCTTTCCAGATCAAGAGATCTTTATCAGACATCTTGCAGACGTACATGTGCTATCTGAGCCGCGTTGTATAGTATATTGACACAGAGGCGGCAGAATTGTATCTGACAGAATGTGCACTGTAGCACGAAATATGTGACCCTGGACCACAAAACCAGTCTTAAGTCGCTGGTATTTATTTGTAGCAATAGCCAAAAATACATTGTATGGGTCAAAATTATTGATTTTTCTTTTATGTCAAAAATCATTAGGAAATTAAGTAAAGATCATGTTCCATGAAGATTTTTTGTAAAATTCCTACTGTAAACCTATCCAAATGTAATTTTTGATTAGTAATATGCATTGTTAAGAACTTAATTTGGACAACTTTAAAGGTGATTTTCTCAGTATTTTGATTTTTTGCACACTTAGATTTCATATTTTCAAATAGATGTATCTCGGCCAAATATTGTCCTATCCTAACAAACCATACATCAATAGAAAGCTTATTTATTGAGCTTTCATATGATGTATACATCGCAAAATGTCAAAATCTCTGGTAGCCCTTCGGGCAGGTACTCATCAGAATTTGGTAGCCCAAAAATTAATTTAACTAGCCCAAATTAAAAAAAGGCATTTTTTAAAAATATAGAAAATCAGATAGGAGTCTAAATGTCAATCAAAAATGTTTTCAATACACAAATATAAACAAATATCAAGGAAAGAATTTTATTTCACCATTTAGTGTAGCTGCAGAATTTTAAAATATCAATTTAAGGCAATTTATGACCCTTTTTTTTAAGAGCTGCACAAGTTAAATGAACAGTATGAGTGGGGTTGGACAATGTACGGTAGAATATTAAGCCACAAAATTACATGATTTATAATTCAGATACAGACACAAAAAACAAAATATCTAATACAATGGCATTTCAACCTTTATACCATTAAAAGGGATAAATCAAGTATATATTTTCTTATATTTATATAAGATATATAACATTAGTATTACTTAATTGTTTAGATTTTTAAAAGGCAAATTCAATTATTTCACACTTACACATGGATCGATAATTCCAAGAATTTGACCAGAAACAGCTGAAAAAATGTTTTGAAAATAAAAATTAATTTGTTTGTCACGAGGGGGCGCTTTAGGAGCGCTGAAATACTACGGTTTCCATAGTAACAGCTATACACAAACCAACCAGCACTAACGCTACATTATCAGACATGAAATGACAATGCAAACGACATGTTTCTGAGGACAGTCTGTTCCCTTCAGATACATTCATATGAAGACATCCATGTAGCGTTTTGACTTTGAAACGTACAGCGTGCATATTTATTCAATGACATCATTGCCTTTTTGAAGATTTATCCAAACCTATCGCGATCGTCTCCCCGTCTCTTAAACTTATACGTTAATCAAGACTTTTAGTCTTGTACTACTAGTCAGCAGTTAGGCTAGCGACAGTTTTGAAACCGAGTCGCACCACTCTCATTTCTCTCACTCGCACAAATGCTTCCAAATATAATTTGAGGTCGCACAGATTAATTTATCGCAATTTCGAGAAGGAAAGAGAGAGAGAGAGACGCGTGTGAGAGAGAGCCGCGCGTGCGCACTCTCCCATGATCGAACATAGAATGCTGCTACGTCAGAGCGGCAAAAGCGTCAACAAGCTTCCTCGTACTTTTTGACAAGAGTTCTTGACGGGGCGGCCAGAGCCTCTTAGCAGCTCGGCGGCGGTGTGAACGTACAGTAAGGCCGCGATCACACCGAACGCGTTTTAGCAGCTGGAGGCGCCTCTTTTGAATGGTTTTCTGTTGGCAGTCAGCGTTCTCCGCGCTGCTTATGCGCACTGGGCGCCTCGCGTTTTCGCCGCCTGCTGCGCCTCGCGTTTTTGCAGGAGCGCTCTGAGCGCCTGAAGTTGAAAAAAAATCAACTCTGAGCGGAAAAACGCCCAACGTCATTCGCGTTCTTTTCCATTGTCCAATCGAATGAATAGAGAGGCGGGCCTTCTGTTCTGGTGACGAAAGTTTACCGTTGCTTAAAAAAGTCCGGAGACTGCAGAAAAGGAGGAGAAACCTTTGTGGTCTATCGTGGGTAACCCGGAGCTGTATTATTTAGGGTTTCTGCTAATATGACAGTTTACTTAACAGCAAAAAAACTAAGATTTTAGAGCGCTCGCGCTATAATCCTTTGATTTGACTGACAGGACAGCTGTTTTGGTCATTGCTTAGCAACATAAAAAAACCGCAGCACACTGCTCTTTTTTAAAAGTCACCAAAAAAAGGCAGTGCTGTGCGCCTCGCGTTTTTAGAACGAAAAGACGCGTTCGGTGTGATCGGGGCCTAACTCCACGAGCAGGTCTTTTCCGTTCCGTGTGTGTGTCGGCGCGCTGCGCTCTCTGTTCAATATTCCGCTCGGTGTTTGCGCTGCACGTTCTGCTCTGTCGTTAACGGCATATAACGTTAATTAACATGGCATTTTATTTTGTTTGAAATTTAACTTGTCCAGTCGGACAACCAATTTTCTCTTCCACTTGTCCTACAAAAAATCCACTTGTCCCGGACAAGCGGACAAGCCTTAATGTCGAGCCCTGATTATTATATAAAAATATTATGAAAGTGAAATAGAAATTATAGCTAAAAATCTAATTCAGCAAAATAAATGACAGAAATAATATTTAAAATCAATATTTCAAATATAATAAATACATAAACTCATTTATTTTAAATGTATTCATTCATTTTAAATGCATGTCCGTTTTAAATATTTAAAATCAATAATAAAATCATTTAGATAAAATATAAAAATACAAATAAATAAATTGAACAAAATTACACAAATATATCAAATAAATTTTTACATAATCAAAATATATAATGCATAATATAAATGCAATACACTAAAATAAAAATAAAAAATACAATAAAATAAAATAAAAGATCTGGAATGGAATTAGGAGAAATACAATATACTAAATTAAAGTAAAATAAAATAAAAAGTGATCTGGACTGGACTTAGGAGAAATGCAATAAACTAAAGCTGATCAAATAAAATAAGATAATTGATCTGTGCTTGGAATTAGGAGAAATGCAATACATTAAAAATAAATGAAACAATCTGAACAGAACTGATCTTGACTGGAATTCAGAGGAAAATATCACTAAAATTAATAAAATAAAATAAAGTCATCTGGACTGCACTTAGGAGAAACGCAATACACTAAAATAAAAAAAATAAAAAAATAAAAGATCTGGACAGGACTTTAGAGGAAAAATATCACTAAAATTATTAAAATAAAATAAAATAAAGTCATCTGGACTGCATTTAGGAGAAATGCAATACACTAAAAATAAAACAAAATAACATAATTACATTAAATTAATTTAAATTAAATGGAAAAATTTTAATAAAATAAAAGATCTGGACTGGACTGGAATTTGGAGGAAAAATATCACCAAAATTATTAAAATAAAATAAAATATCTGGACTGGAATTAGGAGAAATGCATTAAACTAAAGTTAATAAAATAAAATAAGATAAGAGATCTGTGCTTGGAATTAGGAAAAATGCAATACACTAAAATAAAATGAACTGATCTGGACTGGACTGGAATTCTGAGGGAAAAAAATATGACTTTTTAAAATTTAGAGGAAAAATATCACTAAAATTAATAACATAAAATAAAGTAATCTGGACTGCACTTAGGAGAAATGCAATACACTAAAAATAAAATAAAATAAAATAAAATAAAATAAAATAAAATAAAATAAAAGATACGGACTGGAATTAGGAGAAATTCAATACACTAAAATAAAATAAACTGATCTGGACTGGAATTCTGAGGAAAAAAATCATGACTGTAAGGAATACCTTTTTTTTTTTTTTTAAGGAGAAAGTAGGGAGAACTGAAGTGCACAGGATGATTGAGTTTGCAGTAGATGCAAGAGGAATTACAGTAATTTATCATATGACATCAACACCCGACTCTCGTTCTCTCACATGCAAGTTTTACAGGTAGTGGGTGGACGGGTCTGTCATCCCAAGGACACCCAAGGGTAGTGAAATCAAATGCCACCAGGAAGCAAAACACCCACACAAAAAAACTGGATAGATATGATCAGGAAAAAGAACAGCATTTTATGTCCACACAGAGGAATGAAACTAAAACAGAACAGACACTGTATGATGAAGAAGTTCAATGAGAAAGAAACGGAACAGAAAAAAAGTCCACATCCAGAGGAGCCAGAAACAAGCTAATAATTTAGTGGCAATCATCCTTGATCAATTTTAAAGTGGGCTTTGGTGATTAAATCTTAATTTCCTGTCTTATGAATGAAACATTTACAGTGTGCAAAGTGTGTGTGAGAGAAAGAGGGTTTATGTCAGGTGTCCAACAATAGCACAGCAGCCAATAACACATCAAGAGCAGTGGCATAACGGTCAGGTCACAAGAGCCCTTACGCACATCTTGACATAAAGGTATGTAATGGTTCCAATCTATCAGATCCACAGTGGCTTACTTGGCTTTTAAAGTGTTCATTACAAACCTGTTGGGCAAGACAGGATCGCACTCAGACGTAACCTAACCATACTAAATGTCTCCGACAAACCTTGTGCTCGTCCATCAGACTTTTATACCCCAACTAGGCATTAGTTTCTAATGGATTGCATGCACTTGGTAATCCCTTTTTTTTTTTAAAGGAAATGAGAATGAGAGTGAGGGATGCAGGCAGGGGGAAAATACAAGACAAAGAGTGTGACTAAGTTGCAAATTATATAGCAGTATGGTCTCCAAAAACCAAATACACTTATATTATAACTTGTACAGCTTAATATAATGTAAATCCTGTTTTTTAGTGAATTGTGTAGCAGAAAGCCCATGAAAGATTTACACATCTTCTTATACATATTTTGTCTGGTTAGCGCAGATTCTGAATCAAATGATTTGTGATCCATGCTCCGAAGTTCCGATCTAAATCAAATAATTCGAGATCCATTATTTCAGATCTGGCCTTGCAGCGTGAACTGCGAATCATTTAACTAATTATTTGCGATCCAAAGTCCCAGTCTGAATCAACTGATTTGCAAACCTGCTCCGAAGTTCCGATCTAATGATTTGCGAACCTGCTCCGAAATCCTGATCTGAATCAAATGATTCAGGAACCCGCTCGAAAGTTCCAATCTAATGATTTGCTAACCTGCTCCGATATTCCGATCTAATGATTCGTGAACCTGCTCCAAAGTCCCGATCTGATTCAAATGATTTGCTAACCCACTCTGAAGTTCCGATCTAATAATTTGCTTATCTGTTCCGAAGTCCTGATCTGAATCAAATGATTCTGGAACCCGATTGAATGATTCGCTAACCCACTCAAAAGTCCAGATCTGAATCAAATGATTCACAAACCTGCTCCAAAGTTCCGATTTAATGATTCACTAACCCGCTTAATTTAGTTCTGAACTAAATTAAATGATTCTCAAACCGCTCCGCAGTTCGAATCTGAATCAAATGATTCATGAACCCGCTCCGAAGTTCTGATCAAATGATTTGCAAACCCCCTTAGAAGTCCCGATCTGAATCAAATAATAAGCAAACCTTCTTCGATGTTCCAATCTGAATCAAATGGTTTGCAAACCTGCTCCGAAGTTCCGATCTAATGATTCGCTAACCCGCTCCAAAGTCCTGATCTGAAGATTTACACATCTTTTATACATATTTCAGACTATGGGGGGTGCCATTTTGTCTGGTTAGCGCAGATTTCACTTGATATCCGAGGGCGTTTAGACCCCTTGTTGGGAAAATCGAAGGTATGTCATACAAGTTTTAAGACACAGGGGGTCAGTTTTTTTTAAGGAAATTACTACTTTGATTCAACAAGGATGCATTAAACTGACCAAAAGTCACTAAAAAAACCCTTTCTATCTTAAAAAAAAAGATCAGTTCTTAAAAAACAGGATTCGTACAGATACTGTAAAATTAAATTCCTTACAGGGACTTACATGCACTACTTTTTTTTAATTTTAAGGACAAGCAGAGATCTCAATTATCAAACAATGTCTTTAAAATTAAAAAATAGATATAAAAATAGATAAATTAAAATATACTATTTTAATAAAACTGCAAAAATACAGTTCTTAAGGGAAAACTTAAGTATGTGTGCATACTTTATTTTTTCTTTGTTTTGTTTTTATGACTATACTGTACCGATCTGAATCAAATGATTTGTGATCCATCAAATGATTCTGGAACCCGATTTAATGATTCGCTAACCCACTCCAAAGTCCCGATCTGAGTCATATGATTCGCAAACCTGCTCCGTAGTTCCGATCTAATGATTCACAAACCTGCTCCGAAGTCCCGTTCTGAAACAAATGATTCACAATCCAGCTCTAAAGTCCCGATCTGAAACAAATGATTCACAATCCCGCTCTAAAGTCCCGATCTGAAACAAATGATTCACAATCCCGCTCTAAAGTCCCGATCTGAATCAAATGATTCGCAAACCCGCTCCGCAGTTCCAATCTGAATCAAATGATTCATGAACCCGCTCCGCAGTTCCAATCTGAATTAAATGATTCGCGAACCTGCTTCAAAGTCCCGATTTGAATCAAATGAGTCACAAACACACCCCGAAGATCTGATCAAATGATTTGCGAACCCACTCCGAAGTCCCGTTCTGAATCAAATGATTTGCAAACCCGCTCCGAAGTCACGATATGAATCAAATGATTCGAAAACCCACTCAGAAATTCTGATCTAATGATTCGCTAACCCGCACTAAAGTCCCGATCTGAATCAAATGAGTCACAAACACACTCCGAAATTCTGATCAAATGATTCGCAAACCTGCTCCGAAGTCCCGATATAAATCAAATGATTCGAAAACCCACTCAGAAATTCTGATCTAATGATTCGCTAACCCGCACTAAAGTCCCGATCTGAATCAAATGAGTCACAAACCCACTCAGAAATTATGATCAAATGATTTGCGAACCCGGTCCGAAGTCCTGTTCTGAATCAAATGATTCGCAAACCTGCTCCGAAGTCCCGATATAAATCAAATGGTTCGAAAACCCACTCAGAAATTCTGATCTAATGATTCGCTAACCCGCTCCAAATTTTTGATCTAATAATTCGCTAACCGGCACTAAAGTCCCGATCTGAATCAAATAATTTGCAAACCTGCTTCGAAATCCCAATCTGAGTCAAATGATTGGAGAACCTGCTCTGAAGTCCTGATCTAAATCAAATGATTCGCAATCCACGCTCCAAGGTTCCGATTTAAATCGACGACTTGATTTAAATCTGGATTAAGCTCCTTTCAAGGACCTCTTCAGGAAAATCACTATTTTTAAGGGTTTTCCAGGCTTTAAATTGCAAAAAGTCAAATTCAAGTACTTCAAGCACTTTCAAGCAGCGCGACCGTTTTCAAAATTGATACATTTTAAGAACGTTTCTTGAGAAGTATTGGCTGCTGAAAATTCAGCTTTGAATAAATTACATATTAAAAAATATTCAGATTCAGTTGTAACAATATTTCACAATATAATTTTTTTGTATTAAAAAAAAAAAAGTTGTTGAGCATAATAGACTTCTTTTAAAAACATTTAAAAATCATACAAAAAAAAAAATAAAGAGATGAAAGGTGTTAGATGTGTGATTGAAAATTCAATAATCTTAATTATTAAACGTAAGCTGTCATTCAGCCAAACAAGAAAACCCTAATTGCCATAAAATGAGGTATAAGGCATAAGATTAGGTACCTATCTCACTGCCAGTTCTTGTGGAGAGGGCCGGCATGGTGACTGGCAAATCTGTTTCCTTTCAACTTCACAACGTTACCACAAAATCCAGCAGCGTTGGGGCTGGCCGACTCGACCCCAGGAAGAGTCTGCAAATCCTTGGTTATGTCATTGGCAAATCTATAAAAACAAAAACAAAAAAAAGACAGAATCTATTAAAAGATAACAAAAGATTATATTAAAAGGATAAGTCCTTCACACTAAGCTCACTCTGTAATATCTAATGAGATCAAAGATGGAGGATGTGAGGCAAAGGAACAGAGGAAGAAACAGAATGAGAAAGAGACAGAGATACATTAGCCCCGAATGTTCCTAAAATCAATTCCAATTTCTGCTTTTTCCGTCCAGGGCCCTGTGCCTGCCCTGATCCGTGCTGCGGCCCCGAAAGCACCTGAAACCTTTATGTCACCCCAAAGACCTGTAACCAGTGGCCCGAAAGAACAAATGAAAAACTGAGAGATGGAAAGAGGAAGGTGGGGGCAACCATACTTGCTCTGCCTCTATATAGATCACACAGTATCAGGTTTGCGGAACAAGAAACCGTATGGAGATGACAGAATAAAAAAACACCTGATTGCAATGAAAGGTATGCTGGAGATTCAATCATATACCACTGTGATAAAGGTAAAGCACACTGCTGCCATCTAGTGGTCACATTATATTTAATTGCAATTTACAAAGTGCACCCATCAGGAGGATCTGCAAATTGAACCAAAAACGACAGAAGAGGGAAAGAGGAGCAAAAAGACTTGTTTTAGAGGTAAAGTGATTTAACACACTTGAAAAATGAAAAACACACATGCATAATTGGCAAGGACACAGTAGGGATCAGATGCTACACACATCGCAAGCCCCCGCAAGATCAGAGAGAGTTCAGAGAGACAATATACAAAAAACACAAAAGCTCAAAAGCCCTCTCTATTGTTTGATACATTATCCTCCACTCTCAACTTCCTCTGCTGACCCTTCTCTGCCGATCATTGTATCTCCCTGTAGTCTTGTAACTCCTGCCTGTGACTGACTCATGGCAGTCGTGTTGCTATTAAACGCATGGCGTGTCATTGGTGTGCACATGCTGTTTTAAGAGCACGCGCCACGCTAGTCCAACGTGCACAAGTGTGTTTATATGTCTGTAAACTTCATACAGTGAAAAAAAAAATTTAGACTTCCAGTCAATAAAACACTTGGACTAATATTAATGCTCTGCTGCTTCTGGAAGAATGGGCAAACCACTAACACACTTTTGCACTTGTACACAATAAGTCAAGTGCAAGGTGAGGAAAAAAGATGAAGTAGGGACTACATGTCTTAGAGCTTTCTGACCCTGCATAGACAGCAACGCAACTGACACGTTCAAGGACATTGTTAAAAAAGTCAATGTGATATCAGTGGTTCAACCTTAATTTTATGAAGCTATGAACACTTTTTGTGCATTGCTGTCTATGTAGGGTCTGAAAGCTCTCGGATTTCATCAAAAATATCTTAATTTGTGTTCCGAAGATGAAAAATGGTCTTACAAAGGTTTAGTTAATTTTCTTTTTTGTGGCAAACAACATTTTGCCAAGACTGTTGTCAGTTGAGCTTAACTAAGTTGATTCAACTCAGAACATTAATGTGTTATGCATATGGCAAAAGAGAAATTGTCATTTTGCCTTGAAGCTACTTTTATTACTGGCATGCATACAGTTTTCCCATTCCCCACAGATCGCAAGAGAAATTGACTTTTTGCATAAAAATTAGAGTAATTATTATAGGTTATTGATATAGGCTCTAAGATGAGCATCGCTGCTATATAGAATATGTGAATCACTAAATCAAGGGCAGCAGGAGATCATTGAATCATCTAGAGGTGCATTAAGATTCTTATAGATCAGTAAATCAAGAGAATTACAGCATTTATGTTGGATTGAATGAGCCTCTAAAGCTCTAAAGCTGATGTACGGGAAAAATGAATTATGACAAAGGACTACTGGAAACGTGTGCAACGTCAGTACTGTAATAAAAGCAGGTAGGGGCTAAATTCAGCTGTGCTGACTCATCGGTTGCATTTTTACAGCTGAAATGTCATCTGAATAGACCTATATTGTGTATATTCTGCATTTTGTGGAATGTATATTTAGAAACATAAATATGCACACCTAGAAAAGCATGCATCTTCAAATGATTTGTTTACTCCTGAAATAAAACCTTCTGATAATGTACTTGCCCCAAAAAACCAAAGACGTTCATGTCTTTCTTTCTTCAGTCGAAAAGGTTTTTGAGGAAAACATTTCAGGATTTTTCTCCATATGTAACCCTGGACAACAAAACCAGTCATAAAGGTATTTTCATTAGCTGAATAAATAAGCTTTCCATTGATCTAAGGTTCGTTAGGAAAGAACAATATTTGGGCGAGATACAACTATTTGAAAATCTGGAATTTGAGGATGCAAAAAAAATATCAAAATATTGAGAAAATTGCCTTTAAAAGTTGTCCAAATTGAGTTCTTGTCAATGCATATTACTAATTACTAAGTTGATAAAATTACGGTAGGAAATTTACAAAATATCTTCATGGAACATGATCTTTACTTAATATCCTATTGATTTTTGGCATAAAAGAAAAAGCAATAATTTTGACCCATATGTATTATGTAATGTATTGTTGGCTATTGCTACAAATATACCTGTGCTACTTATGACTGGTTTTGTGGTTTAGGGTCACATATACTGGACATCGCTGGGGATCAACGGGTTGAAGGTCCAAACTGCAGTATCAATGCAGGGCTCTACAGCATCCCTGCCAAGGAATAAGGGTCTTATCGAGAAAAACAATGTATTTTTCTTTAAAAAAAAAAAAAAAAAAAAAAAAAAGGCATATACTTTTAACCACAAATGCTCGTCTTGCACTAGTTCTGTGACTTCACACATTATGCAAATCACATGGTCATGTCATGCGTAGTTAGTTTTTCGTCTGTGTACTTCAGTGCAAAAAGGTTTGGTAGGGCAAAAACTCCATTTCATTTTCTCATCCAACTTCTAAATTGTCCAACATCAGTGGTTTTACCTTTTTTTTAGTAAAGGGCGTTTGCATGATCGCTTTGTAAATCTTGGGTTGGTACTTCCACCTTCTAGGCTTGCCACGATAGACGGTGTTGACGGTGTTACCGGTTTTAAGACGCAACACCGGTGACATCACTTTTCCACCGTGACACCGTCTCCACTTTTTTTTTTTTTTTTTTTTTTTTTTTTATTAAATATTTATTTGAATTGAACGGAAAATATCATTCTAAATAATTTACTTAAGACGAGAGCATGCAATATAATTAAAAACTGAACATAGCTAAAATGCGTCATATTTCATTTATCACGTGAGGAGTTCACGCTTACATATAATAAACAGCGTAAAAGTTAAGCATGTTTGTCCAAGCCCGGGGCACTCCCCCTGCCCAGGGAGAGGGATGCTGAAAACAAGAGATGATGAAGGTAAGACTGCTTGGCTATTTAAAGGGATTCTCTTGTAGTGCTTGGATACCTACGGAGTGTGATTGCTGATGGTGAATTGGCCGTGTTAATTATCTGTGCGAGGAGTCGAATTTACAGAAAGAGAATGGCGGACGATTTAGTGTCCAAAAGCACCTGTTTGGCAATATTTTGGGTTCAAAGTTTTTGTTTTTTTTTTGTTTTTTTTTTTGTAGTTTCGTTGTCGTCCATTAAAACAATTGACGCCGAATTGCCAATTTCCGCAAAACTGAAAGTGAAAGTATAATACGCACGCATTTATAAGCTATTTAATAGCAGAAAAAAGAGCAAACCCCCACTCCACGGTGATACCGGTATTACCGGTGTTGTCACGTGCCGATTAACCGGTGGGGAAATTTCCTCATCGTCACAACCCTACCACCTTCACATGACCTTTTCAACGTGACTACATAATGTGTGAAGTGGTGAATGCAGAGCTAGTGCGGGACGAGCATTTGTGGGTTAAAAATGATTTTTTTAATAAAATGCCTAGCTTTGCTAGATAAGACCCTTATTCCTCAGATGAGATCGTGTAGAGCCCTTGAAGCTGCACTGAAACTGCAATTTTGGACCTTCAACCCGTTTATCACTGAAGTCCACTATATGAAGAAAAATCCTGGAATGTTTTCCTCAAAAACCTTCATTCCTTTTCGACTGAAGAAAGAAAGACATGAACATCTTGGATGACATAGTGGTGAATAAATCAGGAAATTTCAATTCTGAAGTCAACTAATCCTTTAAACTGATCTTTATGTTTTTCACACACAACATTTCAACCTTTCTCACTGTTTGTCTCATGCTCACAGCAGGTCTGCAGCAGCCATGAAGGTCACAAAGGCCTAGTAGAACTTTATCCATAAAACACACATACCTGTTTTATATGGAAAACTACAAAACGCTTCCCTGACTTCATACAATGAAACACTGGGAACACAATAAATTGCCACGCGCCAGTAATGCATCATAAGGCAGACTGACTATGAGTGTGTGTCTGCTAAAACTATAATAAAATGAAGTCACTTGGATAGGAGCTTATCTGTTCCTAAGCTGGGCTTCAAGGGGTCAGTAGTTGGCTGGTTACATTCGGTAGTTATCCACTGGTGGAAGATCTTACACCATTATGCTGGCAACAAGAATTTTAAAGGGTTAGCTCACCCAAAAATGAAACCTGTGTCATGAATTATTCACCCTCGTGTCGTTTTAAACTTGTAAGACCTTTGTTCGTCTTCAGAACACAAATTAAGATATTTTTGATGAAATCCAAGAGTTCTCTGATCCTTTATAGACAGCAAGGGTCCTACAATGTTCAAGGTCCAGAAAGGTACCAAGAACATCAGTAAAACAATGCATATGACATCAGTGGTTCACTGTTAATTTTATGTTTATGTTAAGCTATGAGAATGCTTTTTGTACACCAAAAAAAGTAAAAAAAAAAAAAAAAAAAAAAAAACTTTAACAATTCATGGTTGTGTTACTCTCGAAAAATGACGCTAGGGCAGGGATCCTCAAATCTGGCCCACGAGATCCATTTTCCTGAAGAGTTTAGCTCTAACCCTAATCAAACACACCTGAGCGTGCTAGTCAAGGTCTTCAGGATCATTAGAGAATCACAAGTAGGTGAGTTTGATCAGGGTTGGAGCTAAACTCTGTAGTGGATTGGCCCTCCAGGGTAAGATTTGAGGAACCCTGCGCTAGGGTGATGCAGAGGACAAGAATTATTGAATAAAGTTGTTATTTTAGTTTTTTTTGTTTTTTTTTCAAGCAACAAAAAGCATTCTCATGGCTTCATAAAATTAGGGTTAAACCACTGACTATTTTTGATTGTTTTGATGTTCTTGGTACTTTTTTAATGTGGTAGGACCCTTGCTGTCTAAGCCAGAAACCTCTCGGATTTAATAAAAAAATATCTTAATTTGTGTTCCGAAGACAAATGAAGGTCTTACGGGTTTAGAACAGCATGAGGTGAGTTATTAATGACAGAATTTTAATTTTTGGGTGAGCTATCCCTTTAACTATTGACACAAATCAAAAGTATGAAGTATTCTGATTAAGCCATTTATATAAGTAGAATATAAATAGGAATACAAATCATTATAGTGCATGTATAATTAGTACTTTTTCATTACATGTAAAAAAGACTTGTCTAAGATAGAAAAAAGTGCTTTAACAACAAAACAAAAAGTTTCACACCAGCTTTAATGTTTCTAAATCTGCTTTCGCACATTAATTCAGTCTGCACATGCTGCATGTATCAGCCCACAACTTAACACCTGCCTACTAGCACACACACACACACACACACACACAACCACGCATACAAACCCACATACCTGAACAACAAGAATAGCGAGTTCCTACAAGTGTTTACTTTCTCTCAGTCGTAACACAATCTGATATCCAAAAGATAGGCAAAGAGACATTTAAAATTAGGCTAGCATTTTCAGCACAGCAACACTGTAAAATGCCACCGTGGAATTTTTGTCAAGGCAAGAATTTTGTTTGTTTTTTTGTAAATTCTATAATACTTAACCAAAGCAGCAAAATAATCCTTAATGTTCAAGTCCTGTAAAGCTAAAATATATGCTTACATACTGTAACCACCAGGTGGAGATATAGTAGCTATATTTACAAATCATCTACTCAAACAGAAAAGTGCAGCACATAGTTGAAGAGAAGTTAGCATTTTCATACAAAGTCAAAGTCAAAACCTCATTCTAGACAGCATACATGAATGTACTGTCTTGTTTCCAAACCTAACACTTTTGAGTTATTCAATAAACAAACACATTGAAGGTTATGCAAAGTCTAAACGAAGAAACGGTTCAATAGTTTCAGCTAGCTCAAAGTTCATTTCTACTGGGCCTTTTTGCGCACGTCTCTCTCTCTGTCTGTCTGTCTGTCTGTCTCTGTGTGTCTGTGTGTGTCTGTGTCTGTGTCTGTGTCTGTGTGTGTGTGTGTGTGTGTGTGTGTGTGTGTGTGTGTGTGTGTGTGTGCGCGCCATCAAAGGTGCATTTGAGATTTGGAGCATTGTAAGAGCCATTAAGGTGATGATTGGGGGTGTTTGTTTGAGTATTGTATGTGAGCGTCTCTATGGGCTCTCAGAGGCTGTGTGGAGTCATTAGGAGATGAATGATTTATTTAGGGCTCTTTTTGGAGGACAGCTTCCAGAGGCACTCTGCCACCCCACCACACATCAGTGCTCACTCTATTCATTCATCTGTGGATCGGCACAGACACAAGCTGAAGGAACACCACAGTTGCCGAGAGAGTTTGAATAACATTAAAAGTGAAGCAATGACCCACGTGATTGAGTGAAAATGACTTGAATCGGCTACGTTGAATGATTATTAAAACACTCCACACTCATCTAATTAGCACCACAAGCATGCTGTGTAATGATTTGATAAATAAGCCATGCAGGTGGAAAGCAAGTTACAACAGGATCCCGCTGTTGACAGAAGTCTTTTTGGAGAAAAATCACAACTCAATGTGTCTTATAGCAGTAAGACACTGAGATGCTGCTTACATGTGGGCTGTAACATAGCAAACATAAGGCAGGGCATCATTTTGATGGTAGACACACAGATGGCTGTGACATGTGTGGACGAAACACAAGGGAGTAGCAGGACGGATGGAATTAGTGGATTTCTACAGCTGTTTTGTGACTAATGTAGAGCTGACACACAACTTTTGGACCTTTTATTACTATAGGCCCACAGTTATATAAATATTAGGGGTGTAATGGTTCTCTCTAAAAAAAAAAAAAAAAAAATCTAACTGTACCATTCTCCACCCGTGATTCGGCACTCACTTGCACTTCAGCTTAAATCTATAATATGATTTGTTAAAAAACAACAACATGTAAAACAGAGTTCAGCTAATGTGTTTCTGTTGATAGATACACATTATGGCTTCCTAATACAAAAGTAGTTATAAAAAAAAGAGTGGACAAACCAGCCACTCTTTGTACAGTCGTGGCCAAAAGTTTTGAGAATGACACAAATATTAGTTTTCACAAAGTTTGCTGCTAAACTGCTTTTAGATCTTTGTTTCAGTTGTTTCTGTGATGTACTGAAATGTAATTACAAGCACTTCATACGTTTTAAAGGTTTTTATCGACAATTACATGACATTTATGCAAAGAGTCAGTATTTGCAGTGTTGGCCCTTCTTTTTCAGGACCTCTGCAATTCGACTGGGCATGCTCTCAATCAACTTCTGGGCCAAATCCTGACCGCCTCTTCAGGATTGACCACAAGTTTTAAGATCTGGGGAGTTTCCAGGCCATGGACCCAAAATGTCAACGTTTTGGTCCCCGAGCCACTTAGTTATCACTTTTGCCTTATGGCACGGTGCTCCATCGTGCTGAAAATGTATTGTTCTTCACCAAACTGTTGTTGGATTGTTGGAAGAAGTTGCTGTTGGAGGGTGTTTTGGTACCATTCTTTATTTATGGCTGTGTTTTTGGGCAACATTGTGAGTGAGCCCACTCCCTTGGATGAGAAACAACCCCACACATGAATGGTCTCAGGATGCTTTACTGTTGGCATGACACAGGACTGATGGTAGCGCTCACCTTTTCTTCTCCGGACAAGCCTTTTTCCAGATGCCCCAAACAATCGGAAAGAGGCTTCATTGGAGAATATGACTTTGCCCCAGTCCTCAGCAGTCCATTCGCCATACTTTTTGCAGAAGATCAATCTGTCCCTGATGTTTTTTTTGGAGAGAAGTGGCTTCTTTGCTGCCCTTCTTGACACCAGGCCATCTTCCAAAAGTCTTGGCCTCACTGTGCGTGCAGATGCGCTTACACCTGCCTGCTGCCATTCCTGAGCAAGCTCTGCACTGGTGGCACTCCGATCCCGCAGCTGAATCCTCTTTAGGAGACGATCCTGGCGCTTGCTGGACTTTCTTGGACGCCCTGAAGCCTTCTTAACAATGCAGTGGAAAGTTTTTTCGGGATTAAGTTAATTTTCATGGCAAAGAAGGACTATGCAATTCATCTGATCACTCTTCGTAACATTCTGGAGTATGTGCAAATTGCTATTATAAAAACTTAAGCAGCAACTTTTCCAATTTCCAATATTTATGTAATTCTCAAAACTTTTGGCCAAGACTGTACACTTTGTTCAATGCGAGTGTTGATTAAGGTAAGACCTGAACAGCACACATTGCCATCTGTGTACAGTTGAAGTCAAAAGTATACACCTTGCAGAATTTGCAAAATGTTAACGGATCATATAAAATGCATGTTATTTTTTATTTAGTACTGACCTGAATAAGATTTTTCACATAGATGTTTACATACAGTCCAAAAGTAACAATAATTGTTGAATTTATAAAAAAATGCCCAGTTCAAAAGTTTACATACGCTTTATTCTTAATACTGTGGTGTTACCTGAAAGATCCAAAGCTGTGTTTTTTTTTTTTTGTTTCGTTTAGTGATGGTTGTTCATCAGTCCCTTGTTTGTATGAACAGTTAAACTGTCCACTGTTTATCAGAAAAATCCTTTAGATCCCACAAGTGTTTTAGTTTTTCAGCATGTTTGTGTATTTGTACCCTTTTTGACAATGATTATATGATTTTGAGATCCATCTTTTCACACTGAGGTAACATTGCATTAAGAGCTGGGGGTGAAAACTTTTTGAATTTGAAGATCAGGGAAATGCGTCTTATTTTTTTCCTTTGGGGAACATGTAAGTATCTTCTGTAGCTTCTGAAGGGCAGTACTAAATGAAAAAATGAAAAAAGAGAGTGTACATGCATGTCATGCTCTCAACAGTCATTTCTCATCACACACACAAGAGTCCTCAGGCTAATCCACAAGCTAAGCCACTTAGTATGAAAACAAACAATGGCAGCAGGCCGTCCAGAGCGCTTTCTTGGGATGAATGTAAGACCCTCTCTCTGATCGATGAGATGATCCATGAGATAAATAAAACACAAAGCTCTATATTTTTAAACTCAAGTTCGACATCAAAGTTTGGCTCTACATTACTTCTTTACAACTCCTTCTACATTAAATCTTGTTTATTACGTTTTATCTACGAACAAACAGCAAACAGTTCTCTTCAGTTCCGGGGTTTTAATAAATTGTCTAGAGCAGCGGTCCATAACCAGGGGGCAGGACTCAATAGAGGGCCTCCACAAATAATGTTAAGTATTTGAATTAATATATTATAATAATCCAAACTCTTCCAATCCAATCTAAATTAAAATGCTAAAAGAAAAAAAACTCATATGGTTAAATGTTGAAATAGAAAAATCAAATATGAAACAAATAATTAATGCTATTAATTAATATTAAAGATTATTATTTTACACTGAAGAACACTGCTATGCTATTAAAGTCACAACTTTCAGAACAACACCGTAGATGGCAGACACAAAAATAGACAACGACACTGCATTACACATGGACCACAGAAATTCAAATGGTTATTTAACTCTACCAGCACTGGCCTCCTTTTCCTGAGGGGCAATGAAGAGAACTCAATGCAGGCATTCCTCAAAGTATCCCATAAAGACAAACATCTAGCCAGGAACAGGCTTGCACCACTCTTCTCAATACAACTGTCAAAGTTGATTTTAACAGGAACCATCTAAAAAGTCATTAAACTTCCGTAACTATACAGACTTTCTATGGTTACTGTGGTTGTAAAAAGAGAGAGGTGAAAAGAAAATACTTTAAATCTGAAGGGAAAGGAAACATTTAATCTCACAATTCAATGCCATGTGAATTTTGCACACATTTGTAGTCTGGTCTGTGAGAGGGGTTCCAGTAAACTTTCACAGCTGTGAACAGACACACTGTAAGAAGCAGATAGCAGTAGAGACTTGTTTATTTACTGAGTCTAATTTTTATTTAGGACAGAACAGACTCAATTTTCAGGCTATCACATTTTCTCTAGATAATCAGCAGAAAAATGAACCTCACTTTAATTATAAAGTCATGCAAATTTTCCGCTCAAGTAAATTTTTTTCTTGGCAATTGACTTTATATGTAATCTACACCTGTGAATAGTTGAATTCGCTTTTGGTGTGCAAACTATTAGTTTTACACTTCGATGAAAATGTACCTCTAGTAGTAACTTTTTCGCAAGACGCAAAATATGTACCAATAAGTACATATCACTGCAGTTTCCAACAGAAATGAACACGAGAGCAAGCATTTGTAATCATTTTCGTAGACAGTTATGATTACAGCTCCATATGTTTCGCTTCCCGGTGTTGACCCCCGGGAATTAGTAGAATTAGTAGGTTTAGGGTTGAGGTGTGGAGGAAGGGTTAGGAATAGGCAATCATGTAGCAATTTCAATAAGAGGGGGTAATAATTTGGCAGGGGGTCGAAAATGGACAACACCGGACATAAGCTTGCTCGGTAGCCCAGCAGGCATGGAAATGGACTTAGGATGTGGAATCCTTGGGTACGAATCCCGTGAAAAACATGAGTCATGTTGAAAGAGCTGCAAGATATGAGAGATCGAAAAACAAGCTAAAATGACATGCTTGCGAGTGCGTTTTTACGTCACATTCGCTTCTGTTCATACTATGTTGGTTTAGGTGTAGTGCAGATTATTATTATTATTATTTTAAAATGTCAAGGAGCATTAGAGTTATACCGTCACTCAACAGACATTTCAAGTCAGAACTGCGGGGACACATGCAAAACCAATGCCACATAAAATGCACCATATGTACATTCATCTGTTTACTCTTTTACTGCCACTCAGTGGACATTTCTGTTGGAAACTGCAGTGATATGTACTTATTGGTATGTATTTTGTGTCTCGTAAAAAGTTCCCACAGGTACGTTTTCTTAATGAGATCAGGACTTTTTACTATACGTTCAATAGACCTAGTTAAAAAAAAAAAAACTTGTTTTATTTAATGTGTATCTTTATTTTACATTGTTACATTGTAATTGCTTCTTTGTTCTTATTAAAAAAACACCTATATTAAGATGTATATCATTATTGTGAAATAAAATTTACTGTACAATGAAAAAAGTCATATCATTGATTGTTTTATTGACTTAAAGCAAATACTGAGCCAACCAATACTTTGTCGAAAAACACCCATCTTTTCTCCTCCAATTTCAAAATTGTCCTACATTGCTGCAGAAGTACCGACCCAGGGTTTACAAAGTGAACGTGCAAAGGAGACCAAACACCTTTTACAAAAAAAAGGTAAAACAGCAATGTAGGATGATTTTGAAGTTGGAGTAGAAAATGAGATTCGACATACCCCAACTATCTTGAACCAGAGTGCACAGAGTACGCAGGCCAAAGTTGAGCATTTGTGGTTAAAAATATATATATATATTATTTATTTTATTTTTTTTGTAAATGACTAATTGTTTTCCTAGATAAGAACCTTATTCCTCGGCTGGGATCGTGTAGAGCCCTTTGAAACTGCATTGAAACTGCAGAGCATCATTGAAGTCCACTATATGGGGCCTCATTTATCAACAGTGGGTTGAAAAGATTCTATATTTTGTCCTTCGGTACACATATTCCTACATATAAGTCCAAGTTGGTAGATCCCACACTTTGTGTGAAACTGTTCTTACGCATACACTTGTGCGTACGCACTGTTGATAAATGAGAGCCCTGGAATGTTTTCCTCCCTTCCTTTTTTGCGACTGAAGAAAGAAAAACATTAAAAATCTTCTATGACATTGGGGTGAGGAAATTTTTTAGGAAATTTTATTCTGGAAGTGGAGTAATCCTTCAAGTGTCTGTACCGAAAAGTTGTTTATAAATGATAATAGGCTATAAAAATTGCTCTTATAATTTCAGTCACTCTTACCTTAAAAAAAAAAAAAACACTGAATAGGTGTACAGTGTGTCATTTCAGTATTAGCAGGTGATTAGGCCAAAGCCATCAGACATCGATCTCTACCTTTTTAGCAGTTTATTGAGTTCCTGGATTGGCCTTTTTTAGCAGTTCAGCGGCACTTCATATGGAACAAACATTAGTGCATCTGAACTAAAGCCAACAGCTGTTTTTAGAAACACCAAAACTCGAGTCTGGTTGCAAGTGTATGTGTGAGAGAGGGAGATACCACTCAACAACAACATACAGTTTCCAAATAATTGAGCAAGATCAGACAAGATGTCTGGTGACTAGTCACCTAGCTCTAAACTGACACACACAGTAAAGAGGTGGTTCAACAACAGTCAACAAGCAACCCAATAATAAGGTTGGTGACGCCATGCCAGACAAAAAATAAATAAATAAACTCTTCCGTCTTCTTCCGAATAACATGCAACGATCATCACAAATCAGTAAGACGTACTACAAACATAAGCAAGCAGCGATTTTGATATCATGTTGATTTTAGAAATTCTCAGAATCGTGGGACCAAAGAAGTTGAAGATACACTTTAGCTACCTTAAAATGAAATGAAAATGATGGCATCTACAAGCTTTCTATCATAGCTGTGCTCAACAATAAACTGGTCCACAGTAAAAGAGGAATGCAATTTAGTTTCAGACCCTCTGAGGAGTTAAACTGGAACTCAGCACTCATGTGCCATGGGAAAAGCCCACAATAGTTCAGAACGCATAAATGAGGTCAAAACAGCAACATAACCTCTCTGACGTTGTAAACCGGGACAGCAGTCTACAGTAGTGCGCTCTTATGAGGTGACTATTTGAGAGCCTCATTGTTTAAACTATGAGAAAGAAAGGGAGCAATAGATGTGTGTGTGTGTGTGTGTGTGTTAGTCCCCCTTCTTTACAATGGACCTCTTTGTTTCAGAGAGGTTTAAACAAAGCGAGCACTGGCTGCAGAGAGTTTCAGGGCCGCTGTCTCTTTTTTTTGAATGAGAACTACTCACCCAAATCTGAGTGGAAGAGTGTAACACAATCAAAGCTTCTCTTCAGCTTCATTTCCTTTCCCTCCCTCGCCACCCTCTCCTATCTGCATTCTCTCATTTCTATTGATTTTGATCTGTTTTAAGCTCAAGTACAGCAGTGTCATGTAGCAATTTATCCTTGTCCACTGATCAAAGGTCCTGGCCTTCCTCACACCCATGCTATCATTACACCACCAACACATTCATGCCTTTCTTCTCGACATGTGCATGTGGCGTTTGGTGCCAATAAACCTCTAGAACATTTAGGAAACCCACAACTTAGAGCTTTTTGGTTCAGAGACAAATCTGAGTATGGTTGGTGTGAACTTAACATGATTCAGTTGGTAACACTAAAGATATGATCATCTAGTTTTGAGTCATAACCTTTGTTGCAGCTGTGAGTCACTAGTATTCATGGTGGCAAACTTACTGGCATTTAAACTCAAAGTTATAATGTGAAAAGAGACCAGCAAGAGCAGAATGAGTTGAATTAAGTTCCGCTTTAGACCAAACAATTGAACCCAGTGTGAAAACACCGTTAAACAGGTCTAACAGAAGAATCTGGCAAGGTGTGTTACAATCAAGGCTGCTATGTTTACTACTGTAGGAGTGATGCCTTTACATGGTCAAAACAAGCAAAGAGTGTGAGGGGAACACTAATCTTGTTGTAGGTGTAAAGGGATATTCAGAGCTCAGCATGCCCCATAGAGTGCATACTTCACACCTCAATGGAAAGTAAAGAGATCACTCTGTGGAATTAGAATCACAGTTTACTCACAGCTCATTTGACATCGCTGGTTGATGCTTTAAAACTCTTATCTGGGTTGAATCACTACAAGAACAGCTCAGAAATTAACTAAGTTCAGAATTGCAACCAATAAAACAGACTTAGGGGCAATACTGCTAACTACAGCTGAGTTTTGACACAAATTTGACAATTCGATTCAATTCTGATTCACAAGCTTACGATTCGATTAAATTTCCCATTCAATATTGACTATTTTAGATATACATCAGGTACAGTACATGGCCATTTTTTGAGGAAAAAAAATTCTCTTATGCTGCAAAATACACATGAGAGTCAGTAGATTACTATAATATTAAACGTTCAAATTAACTGATTTGTATTCAAACGCTTAAATTACACTCAATGCATTGTATTATAATAATAGAGTTACAATTACATAATTATATTTCCACTCAAACTTTTTTTTTTTTTGCATTATATAAACATAAATGGTGGATGTCATAAAAATGTAATAATAGAGTTACAATTACATAATTATATTTCCACTCAAACTTGTTTTTTTTGCATTATATAAACATAAATGGTGGATGTCATAAAAATGTTTTATAAATTTAATAATAAATAATAAAATAATAAATTTAATAATATTTGTAAATGTGACGTTACATGACACATGAGACAGATACAGATTTCAGTAAGTTGTACTCTCTTTTAACATACCTTTGGATGTTCATTCATGTTTATTTCAAAATGAAACTGGATAAAGCAGAGGAGATGATCAGTTCACGTGTGCTTTGTGCTGATGCTTCTCTTAAACTGAGGCGTTACAGCGATCTGTCACTTTACATTAAGCAGCGCCAAAAAGGCATTTATTGTTTGAATATCGTAATAAAATGAACAGAATTTGAAATCTGAGACTTAGTTTCATATCAAAAGTAACTAAGCACAAAGCTTATCGTGATTTATTAGATGGGAGGCATGCTACAATGTTCCGTTCATTAACTGAAAAGAGGTTAGACAAATCGATTCTTGGGATTTAAGAATCAATATCGGTTTGCAAAAATGAGAATTGATTAAAATAAAGAAATCTATTATTATTATTTTATTTTTTTTACCCAGCCCTATTGCTAACTAGTATAATAGTGCATAGAATATAACTTATTATGTCTGACAGAAGCACAGCAGCAGCAAATTGCAACCATGTAAGGGTATTTTAAGCTATTTTTAAATGTATTGCACAAACATTCCAAATAAATGATACATTGCAACTAGGGGTGGGCATAGATTAATTTTTTTAATCTAGATTAATCTAGATTAAATCTTGGAATTAATCTAGATTAATCTAGATTAAAATGGCTAATTTGAATTCTGCTGAAGGCATTCAGAATATGTGTGCTACCCAAATAATGACTAAAAGTAAGTCTTCGAGAACGGGCCAGGTGGCGCATTAGATCAGGCGCTCATCTCCTGTTTCCAAAATGCATCACAAACTGCTTGACAATTGCATTTACAACATAATTACCTATACAAACTTGTGTAACCAAGTACTTCTGCGCAAAAGGCTGCACGACGTGCTCGTTGCCGTTAAATACACAGACGCGCACGGGAATGGATTTCTGCGTGCATAGTCTTCCATTAAACTGCGTTGCTTTTAGAAGCGTCAGTTCAGTTGTTGCATATAGTTTAATGTCTTTATATCGGCATTATCAAAGTACATTATAACTCAAACTTGAGATTTTACTGGGGCACAGCAGATTTTCACTGGGGCGCGTGCCGCAGTAAAAAGTGTCTAGCAACGCACGCACCTGCCCTGAAGCGGCTTCATAGCTGCATCCATGTTTGCACGTCTCATTTGATGTGGTAATTTCACAGAAGTTGAAGACTCGTTCTCGCCCCCTACAGTGCAATTAGACTAGTATACATCATCCGCGCTAAAATATCAAGGTGAAAGTCATCATATCTTACGTAGTTTAGACCCAGCTCCCAACCCAACTTTGAGAATAGATTAACGGCGATATTTTTTTTATCGCACGATAAGAGTCTCACGTTAACGCAGCACGTTAACACCGATAACGGCCCACCACTAATTGCAACCCTCTATGCACATCCATTGGCTAATAATTTTCTTAAGCTTCCTTGCCAGGCCTTATCTCTCATATAACATTAATTCTGATAAGATAATGATACTACTACTAATAACAATAACAACAACAATAAAACATTTTACTAATAACAATACAAAATGTGCTAAGGTCAAAAGAGATGCTGGGTTAATTAGGCCTATTATTCATCATGTTGTCTGTGTTTGCTAAAACTAATTTGCTGAAATCAGAACATTGATGATAATAGATGAGCATTTAGCCAATGGGATTGCCACATGATGTGCGATATTACTGCCCACTACTGAAGAAACTGCCATTGGCTTCTACTTGTTTTTAACGCTGGGTAACTCTAAACAAACTCAGTTATTTTGACAGGAAAACTTGAGAAAGAAAAACATTTACATGTAGCGCATCAATTCTGTGTAGCATGTAAAACTCATTCGCTCTCTTTTCTTTGAATGTGCGTGAATAACGCACTGTAAAGACAGAGAGAGAAAAACTCTCGACCATTTATATATATTGTTCTTCAGTGTTCTTTTAAAGGCCCTTCACACCAAGGACGATAATTATAGCACAGAGGAATGATATTGTTGGATCACTTTCAGAATGATTTTTTATAAATTACTTCTTTTGAATAAATGCTAAAAAAAAAAAAAACTTTGAAGGCCAGTTAGAATTAAATCCTGCTTTAAAGAAAACTGCAGTGCATACTTACAATAAAAATACATTTATTATGCATACTTTATAGTTATCTTTAATACAGTGCCTTGAGAAATTATTCATACCCCTTCATTTTTTTCACATTTTGTTATGTTGCTGCCTTGTACTAAACTACTTTAAATGACTTTTTTCCCCACATCAATCTACACTCCCTACTCCATAATGGCAAAGCAAAAAATAGGTTTTTAACATTTGTGCAAATTTATTAAAAATAAAAAACTGAAAAGATCCCGTTGCATTCAGATCCTTTTCTGGGACACTCAAAATTTAGCTCAGGAGCATTCATATTGCTTCTAGATGTTACTACACTTCGAGTGGAGTTAAACAGTGGCAAATTCATTTGAATGAGTATGATTTAGAAAGGCACACACCTCTCAGAAAAAGTCTAACAGCTGAAAATGCATATCAGAGCAAAAACCAAGTCCTGAGGTCAAGATAACTGCCTGTAGAGCTCAGTGACAGACTTGCGTTAAGGCAATGATCTAGGGAAGAGTTCAGAAAAAAATCTGCTGCATTGAAGGTTCACAGAAGCATGTAGCCTCTATTATCCATAATGGAAGACGATTGGAACAACTAAGACTCTAGAAAATGTCTGCCAGCCCCCATCCAAGCTGACAGAGCTTGAGAGGTGAAAAGGTGAGGCAAAGAATGGCAGATAATTGCCAAATGCAGATTTGCAAAGCTTGTCACATCATACCCCAAAAGACTTGAAGCTGTAAAGGTGCTTCAACTATGTACTGAGTTAAGGGTATGAATACTTATGCAATGTACTTATTTCAGTGTTTTATTTTGAATAAATTTGTAAAATTTGCAAATCTGGTTTTTGCTTTGTCATTATTATGGTGTAAGGAGTGTAAATTTTACAAATTGATTTATTATAAATCATACTCATTCAAATGAATTTGCCACAGTTAAACTCCTCTCGAAGTGTAGTAACATCAAGAAGCAATATGAATGCTCCTGAGCTGAATTTCGAGTGTCCCAGAAAAGTGTATGAATACTTATGAAACCGGATCTTTTCAGTTTTTTTTTTAATAAATTTGCACAAATGTTAAAAACCTATTTTTTGCTTTGCCATTATGGAGTAGGGAGTGTAGATTGATGTGGGAAAAAAAGTAATTTAAAGTAGTTTAACATAAGGCAGCAACATAACAAAATGTGAAAAAAAATGAAGGGGTGTGAATAATTTCGCAAGGCACTGTATATCGTTCTTGGTGTGAACGGGCCTTAACGCTCACAAATCATGCCTTTTGTTGCCTGTGCTGTTGTTACCCGAGACTTGATTGCTTGAGCGTCCTGAAATTACCTCAGCACCCATGAGGCACCTATAGAGATAGATTTCCTGTGTTTGTGTGGCTGCATGTATTAATGACTGTAGCGCTCCATGAAGGGCCCTGACGAGATTAAACCCTGTGAACGGATATCCGACTGGGGAAACCCTGCCAGGCCTTTCCCTTGTCCTGTCTACAAACCAAAGCTACCTGGTTACACAATCAGCTGAAAGAATCCTTTCCCTTTCAACAGGTAAACTTCATATGAAATTTAAGATCACCAGCATCCCATTTCCAGCTAAAGTGAAAGTCACAGTTCAGTTTAATAACTCATTAAGCCAGAGCCAGACACTAAAGAATTACAACCCTCAACACAGCCAGTGTGTGACGTGCAAAGTTTACCATGACACAAAACTCAGGAACAGTCATGAACAATCACGTCTGGTCAGTGTGTAATAACACTTAAAATCACCCAGAACAGCGGATCATTTACGATCTGGAATTATCCTGGAAGATTCACACAAAAAGAAACTTAAATAGCTGCCAAAGACTAATCCAAATCTGTCCAGACTGATCCAATCAGATCTGTTCTCTCAAAGAGCAGGAGTGGATTTAGCGAAATCAGTTAGTAAGGTGCTTACCAGGAAGTAAGAAGCTGCTGAATGCTCTTCCAGTGCTTACATCAGCAATAGCCAAAACATGCTAGCCGGGGGGTTAGATGCAGGCCTGTTTTGCATCCAAATAAGTGTACGCCCCTGGTTTTGCCTTGAAATATCAGTTTCAATATCATTCTGATGGTGCCACTGGCTTTTAATAAGGCAAATGGCTTCTGTATTTTTCCCACACTCCCCACTAACATCTGTTCTGATAGCATGTAGGTTTGGTGAGCGGATACGAAATTCTGTGAAAAGAGCGGATTGCTTCATGTCAGCAAATGCAAGTGTACTATGCACTGTAATTTTACTCACTTAACTGTTGGGATGCTCAAAAATAGTCACAGAAATACACACTTCATACAGTTGCAGAGGACATAACTGCAGCATGCTTTTCTAATACACACAGGATGTTATCATAGATTGGTGTGCACGTTAATATAGTTAAAGCTATTGTTCTTAGTGTGAACAGGCCTTAGAGCAAGGCTTTGATTTGCAAAGAACTTGAATAGCAGGGGCAAGCACATACTCATTGTTTGCCATCCACATCAACTCCTATAACCCTTTCAGGTATTTATAATACAATAGAGAGTCCCTTTGTCTGAGACGCATAAAAGGAGTGCATTTTTTGCATGCACCTGGCAAGAATGAACCAGAAGAACAGTAAAAACAGAAAGGGCATGACAACAAATCAACTGATCACTTTCTCACACAATAGTTGTTTCTGAACAAAAATAAAGGACGATTATTAAAACAAGTGCATGTTTGTCAGTGACTGTACTAAAATGAATCCTATAGTGTTTGTCAGTCACAAACCAACACACACAAACACACCTGCAAACTATTAGGTATAAATGTCGACTTTAAAACATCAAATTTCTCTGAAAAGTTCAGTAAACAAACAAACAACTTGGCTCATTCAAATCCTAAACTGTATTCAAATGCATAACCAGAGGACCATTAGTGGGCATGTGTCCAGTATTTACAACCCTTTGGTCTCATGATGCTTTCTCTGTGTGATCGCACACAAAAAAAACTACAGTATGTTTATTTGTAGACTTTAAATAAGAGAACAGACTGTAGAACTGTAGTGTCTATCCACAAGTGCACATCATACAAACTAAAGAAGTCCAGCTAAGAAATAGGTCATGCTAAAGAACAATCTGCAAAATATCACTAAATTATACAGCTAAACGTCTGTTCAACAATTGGATCTCTTTACAACACTTGGATTAAGGACAGCTTGATGTTGTCAGCTTTATAACATATTTGGATCTTTGAAGTTTCAGTTACCTTAGAAATTAAGGTTAAGGAAAACATTGCAGGATTTTTCTTAAATGGTGGCCAACGGGTTGAAGGTCCAAGCTGCAGTTTCGATGCAGCTTCAAAGGGCTTTACACAATCCCAGCTGAGGAATAAGGTTCTAGCAAAACAACCATTTCTAAATTTCTCATTTTCTAAAAAAAAAAAAAAAAAAAAAAAAAAAAAAAAAAGTAAAATAAAAAAAATAATGTATATACTTGTTAACGGAATGTGCGTAGTGCAAGATGAGCATTTGTGGTTAAAAAGTATCAATTTTAATTTAAGAAATCGTTTAGCTAGAAAATACCTTATTTCTCGACTGGGATCGTGTAGAGCCCTTTGAAGCGGCATTGAAACTGCAATTTGGACCTTCAACCTGTTGATCCCCATTGAAGTCCACTATATAGAGAAACATCCTGGAATGTTTTCCTCAAAAACCTTAATTCCTTTTCTTTTCGGTTGACATGGGGGTGAGTATCAGGAATTGTTTCTGGAAGTGAACTAATCCTTTAAATGACCAATGCAATAACATCAATTAATTAGGGCCGGGACTCGATTAAAAAATTTAATCTAATTAATTAGAGGCTTTGTAATTAATTAATCGAAATTAATCGCATTTTAATCGCATATAAATATTTGACCTGAGAACAGTGAGAATTAAGATTTTTACATGGATTTTTAGTATACCATTGAATAATGACTGAATACATAAGCTTAAGCAACAAAATATTGTTTATTTTTGTTCAACCAAGTCCAACAGACCGGTGCAATATTGCCATCAAATGTAGCAAGAGGCACGTTCTTTAACTTGTCTTTCATGCCGAGAACTCTGCTCTTGTGTTTGCTTAATTATGCATTTAAACGTTAATGACCAAACCTATCATTATAAATGTTGCTGCACATGGAATATAACGCGGATAACATTTAAAAAATACTTTTTATCAGGTTACACACTGATTATTTATCACTTAAACCCCTTTCTCTACCTGTCCGTTGGTCGCGGATATCCTCCATGTTTGTAGTTTTTTAACACTTTTTATGCGTGTTTGTAGTTCTAATCGAATCCTCGTTCACGGCGCAGTGTGTTGCGGGCAATATTAGCCGTTAAGAGTGTGCATTGATCGTTAAGTAGTAGACCATCCGGGAATCTTTGGAATACCTTTTTAAACATACTACGATTTGGGACATACAATACTATTTAGGACGGACGCAGCTTGTCTGAACCTGAACGCTAGTTGGTGCTCCAGTATAATCGGTCCGCGGAATCTCATCCAGTGAGAAACGTTCCGCGGTGCAAAACTAAGTGCGATTAAAATGCGTTAAAAAAAATTAACGCGTTATTTTTGTGTAATTAATTAATCTAAATTAACGCGTTAAAGTCCCGGCCCTACAATTAATATATTTATATATTTTTCATTATATATTCTAATTCAAATTATTTAAAAAAAATTGATTAACAGATGCTTTCCAGTGATATCACATATCTTCAGAAAAAAATCTGTGTCATTTTAGGAGCTAATTGTAATGTGCTTGTGTGTGTTTGGGAAAGTCTGGCAGGTAAACTAAAAATAAAAAATTACTAGCCAGTGGTGATTCTATTGTCAATGTGTGCGTATAGATTTGAGAGTATGATTTATACTAGGAACTTAGTGAGCTGCACTGTTGTCAACTGTCTACACAAGCAGCTAGCTTCCAAGACAGCATCCTAACTGAATTGGAACCTAATAAGTGATCGATTTGGAACGCTCTACATTTGGTAGCAACATTCTCATGTAAATAGAGCTTTGCATGCAAAGTGCACAACTCAACTCACAATTGTTTTTAATAGTTTGTCATCAGCATGCAGCTAAGCTAACTAAGTGATAATACTGAAAGGCATAAAGATACACTGTGCATATTGGGTAAAAATATTAATACAAAATAGTTCATTTTAATTATAATTATAGATATGACTACTGATACCTCTCGGTACTGATTGACTACCATCTGTAGTTTTAACTAAACTTCTTGTGCATTGTGGGTTTACATTCTCAGTAAATGATGCATTTTTTAAATTTCATTAAAGATACAATGCATCTTCTTTGTGTTAGGTGCACACCTAAGAAGACTAAAAATGCTGCCTGCATCAGAGTTTCAAGCAGTCTAAGACTTGTAGAAATTATGTTCTTCATACGCTTCCGTTTCATAGTGAAGTCTCAAGAACTTCATGTACTACAGGAATATCTAAAGCCATAGGCTAGTACAAGTCTATCTGTCATTAATATGGCACATATGTCATCCTGAGACTCTGAAGACGTTATGGATTTGTGGATGCTTTCAGCCAACAAGCCATAAACGGCATCTAAAAACAGGGCGATGGGATAAAACTAGTTTCAAATTACGCTGTGGCTCAACATTTGCAGCCTCTTCTCGGAACAGAGAGGAGCCATTTGTGCTCCCAGTCCTGAAGGAAGCTCAAATATCACATAAATAAAGCATTACTCTTCTTTATATTTTTGGAAGAGAAGGTGGAAAATGGTTCAGACCAGATGATAAACTGCTCAAAGAATCTGGAAAATATAAACTTTGGTGTATTTGTGGTCTTGACATAAGACATTTTGTCTCTCAACACCTTCTGGCTACAACTTCAAGTTCTTTTGAAGTATTCGTGCTGCTTGTCAAATTTTATTATGAGGAGATTGCAATGCTACAAAAACTGGCTTATCAAATCAGATAATCAAGTCAGATTAATTGACAAATTAATCAAATAAACCAATCTGCTTTAGGGAAGTGCTATTGAAGTGACCCTGTAAATTCACCGAATAAAGGTAAACGTGACCACACCTTAAATGCTGAAAAATCTTACAGTGAGAGGATACATTTCACTGTGGAATTTCATATTTTACGCTATCACATTATCAAACTTAATTACATGTGGAAATGATGCATGAAATCACCAGCTGAATCACTTTGACCCTGAATGCCAAGGCCACCCTCACAAAGCTTAATAATCCTGTAACACACACCAGCAATCCCTCACTTCCCCTCGCAGATTCCATGCTCATTAATTCACAAACAAATACACAATGTAGGCCTCATGTGGAAAACAGCAAGAAATTTGGCAGCAGCAGACCGAGGGTCTATAGCAGTGTTTTTCGGCCTGGGGGTTTGGCTACTGTTGAACTTAAACCTAGGGTCTAGTGTGGGGGGTCTGGAATGAGGCCCAGTGTTTTGAGTGAGATCTTAAAGAGCTGAGGCCACAGCCAAGAACCACTTCAGACAGCTGCTTATAACGAGAGGATTACTGACTGGCAGACAGAAAGGCACATACTAATTGCACAAACTACCATACAGACACATACAAAAGACACAAGACAAAAACTGCATGTCTAAAGATTCAGAACATGAAAAGAACCAGCAGACCACGGACATGAAAGAAGAATAAGACACCATGTGAAATGTTGCCAAAATCATTGCCAGAATCCGAAGGAAGTGCAAAGGCAGCCTGCAAAACTTCAGTTGTACAGGGATAATTGCTGCAGGGGAGAAGACAAAAGGCAAGACAGGACTATAGGCATTACTGACATTCTTATAAAAAAATAGTTAGAAAACAAATGCTTCAAGCATGATGTGTTGGATGTATATATACCATTTTTACAGCAGTTTTTAAATTAGCCCATGATTTACTCACCCTTCAGGCATCCTACACTGTAAAAAGTTTTCACCAGATTAAACTAAAAAACCTTCAGTTCAACCTTAAAGTTCAGCAGCTGCCTTAAAATTTTAAGTTAAATCAGCTTAAAACTACAAGTCATTTTAACTTATTACAATAAAAAATGAGTTGATTTAACTTGTGAGTTGAAATGACTTAAGTTGATTAAGTTTTTAAGTTGAAACTGGTTAAAACTTTTTACAGTGTAGGTGTACATGACTTCCATTTTTCAGACGAATCTAATCGGAGTTATATTAAAAATTATCCTGGCACTTAAAAGCTTTAGAACGGCATGTTTCTCTTAATCAGTCCAAAACAAGTCCAATTAAAGCTGCAAGCAGCGATGAACAGGCCCTCGCATCAGGGCCCACCGCCGACCGGTGGCTTTACGAAACAGCAAACGGTGGGCAGTATGCTTTTAATACAGTAAATGTAGGAGAAATATGTCATAAGTCATTTAAATGTGCCAGACTTCCTGCTGCCTGCTGGTGGCGCTATGCCTATAACTGATTATTGGCATGTAGATGTGTTCAGGCCAGCACTTTTATCAAACATATGAAGTTTGGTGCAGATTGACCTTGGTATGTTTGAGTTAGTAAAAGATATGATATATCCTGCTGCCAACAGGTGGCGCTATGATAATATTTGAATATTGGCCTTTTGGTGTCTTCAGGCCAGGACTCTTACCAAACCTGTGAAGTTTGAGGCAGATTAGACATTTTATGGCTGAGTTATAACAACTTCCATGTCCATGGCGAAAAATCAAATTTTGTCACGCCGCCACAGACACGCCCTTTACCGAAAACTCAAGATCTTCACAATTTAACATCTCTAAGGCCTCTAGATCAGACTGACCAAATATAATGTTGATATCATTAAATCTCTAGAAGTAGTTTGCTATAAACCTAACCCCCTGCAAGGACTTCAGATAATGCCAACTGTGAACCAATATGCTACATTTTCCCTATATTCTGATGATGATGATAAGAACATGTAATTCATGATGATAACAAAATGTTATTATTGCTTGCTTTACGTCCACCATTTCTGCTTAAATGTCATCGTAACCTATCTGTACAATTTGTGTGTGGATATTGCTTTGCTGGTGACTCCTGTTATAAGACATCACTTTTAAGCGCTACATAACTAAGAATCAATTAGGAAAACGGTGCCCAGTTGGCACATGCATTCACAGTAACCCTCAGCCAGTTTGGATTTAAAGTTTACTGAATTTAAAGGGTTAAACTTTAAAATCAACACACAGACACAAACGCACCATATAAATTTTTGCCATCCAGTTTAATTTGTTAATATTAACTATATTAGTTAACATGAACAATAATTAAATAAAAAGGATTCATATATTATTAAAAGGTAAATTAGTATCTTTTAACATTAGTTTATGTACTGTGAATTAACATGAACATGAACACAGTTAATGTGGGTGTACAGCAATACACAATAAAGTGCTCTATAAACG